>NW_006408526.1:2076932-2133351 GCF_000296735.1 Chrysochloris asiatica
TGGAGAGCAAGTTTCAGAGTCTCTTCTGACATCCATCTTGACCTTTTCCTTCTTTCTTGTCTTCTTAATGACTTTTTGCTCTCTTCGGAAGCCACTAGATGGTGCTTAATAATAACATCATAGACTTGACAGGAGTCCTGGTGTGGCGCTGTAGGATAAGCATTGGACTGCTAACCACAAGGGCTGTGGTTCAAACCCATCCACCAATCCGCAGAAATCTCATACATGGTTGCTGAGTCAAACTGATTTCAGGGTACTGTACTACCGCCACCACAATAGACTTAACAAGGCGTCCTGGTGTCTATAAAATAACCACTGAACTTTTCACCATAAGGTTGTAAGTTCAAACCCACCATCCTCTCTGAGGGAGAAAGATGAGGCTTGCTGCTCCCATAAAGATATACAACCTCATATATATCCTGGGTCACTATGAGTCAGAGTAGACTAGATGAAAGTGGGCTGGGTTTGGGGGTCAAAGGTTGGCATTTTGAACTCACCAGTTACTCTATAGGAGAAAGAAGCAGTCTACTTCTTAAAGATTTGTACACTTGGAAACCCTTTAGAGCGGTTCTTTGTCTTACAGGGTCACTGTGCTCAGAATGGACTCAGTGGCAGTTGGTTTGGTTTGCGCTATAGACTTGGCAACAGCTTCATTAATTAACTTTAACCATGAGGAAACTGGAGCTCTCAGAATGGTTAAGTAACCCACCCAGTGCTGCATAGCCTGGGAATGGCAGAATCTGAGTTTACAGCATGATGTACTTCTGAAGACTTGGTTCATAATTATCACACTCTGCAGTCTCTATACACAAAAGGTGGGTTTCTTTCCAGCAATCACAATCTAAAATGTCAGTGAGTGAGGTTGTTGTAATTTTTCATCAAAACCTGGTTTAAATTTTTTACTTTTAATTAAACTTTAGCAATCAGTAGAAATTGCTATACTGAATTACATCTTTCCTTACAGTTAAGGATACATGAACTGTTCTTTTATGTATCTTTGATAAAGTTTATCTTTATTATTGTTAATCATTTAATTATCTTTATTTGCATAAGGCACTGGATTTTTCCCCCTAAAAATGAAAAAACTCTTGAGCAAGAGTTCATTAAAAAAAATACATACTCATCTCATCATTCCTATAAAATCAATTGTTGTCAAGTTGATCCCAATTCATAGTGACCCTTTAAGGCAAGATAGAGCAACTCCATAGGGTTTCCTAGGCAGACTGCAAAATCAGTTTGAACCACCAGATCAGCAGTTCAAGCTCACTAGTTGCTCCTCAGAAACCCTACACAGCACTATGAGTCGGAACAGACTCAACGGCACTTAACAACAACAAATCCTAACCGGAGCAGACTGCCACATCTTTCTTCCAAATACTATCTGGTGCATTTGAACCACTGACCTTTGGTTAACACACCTAGCCACCACACCACCGGAGCTCCTCCTTTAGAAAATAGTGCTATTGTTGTTATTGTTAAAGTGCTGTAGAGTCTATTCCAACCATAGAGACCCTGTATAATGTTTCCAAGGAGTGGCTGGTGGGTTTGAACCACTGACCTTGAGTTAGCAATTCATCACTTATCCTACAAAATGCCACTAAATTAAAAGAAAAGAAAAACCTTCCAGAGACACAATTAAAATTTGAATCTCACTTTTATTGAGCTAATCACTTGACTGGCCTGAAAAGCTGCATGCTGTAATTATGCAAAAGGAACTGCTTTTGCAAATGAGCTAACAAATGTAATAAAAGTGACTGTGAGGATGTTTGCCTTTATTATAGTGACTTTATTATATGGCTGCTCAGCAAATGAAAACATTGTGTAGTGTTATCAAAGAAACCCTGGTGGTGCAGTGGTTAAGCCTTTGGCTGCTAACCAAAAGGTCAGCAATTCAAACCCACCAGCTGCTTCACAGGAAAAAAGTGTGGCAGTCAGCTTCCATAATAATTTGCAGCCTTGGAAACCCTACCAGGCAGTTCTACTCTGCCCTTAAGGATAAATCAGAAAATACTGGGAGGCAACAGTGTGGTTTGGGTTTATAATTTAGCAGTGAAGCCCTCCCCCTGGTGGACATAAGTAGGAATTTTAACAAAAGTGTAAAATCTTTTCAGTGAATTTCATTTCTTAGCATGTACAGGACAGAATTGAAGAAGAGGCAGGCAATAGCTGCTTTACTGGTGGGCAACATAAATAAACTATGCTGTCATAGAAGGAAGGACTTGCTTCAAAGTCAAGACCTCTCAAGGCATTCGTTTTAAGAGCTGAGGTGCAAAGCCATTGCAGGGTTTCTCAGCCTTACCACTGTTGTCATTCCCAGTTTCCAGTCCTTGTCCTTAGGAGCTATCCTGTCACTGTAAGATGTTTAGCAGCCTCTCAAGCTTTTACCAACTTAGTGCTTGTATCCCCTCTGCCCCCCAGTAATAACAGTCAAAATTGTCTCTACACATTGCCACGTGTCCTAGAGAAATTACAGGATATGACTAATCTTTTAATGGGCTTAATCTCTACTCCTCTGTTGAGAAAAAAAACTATCAGAAATAGAGTTATCAGCTAGCAGTGGAGCTAGTGAGCAGTGGTCAAATCCTTGGTATATTTTGAAGTTAAAACTGACAGAAATTTTCAAAGGAAGGATAGGGCATGAGAGAAAGAGTCAAAGATGACACCAGGGATTTTGGATTGAACAAATGACTGGAAGAACTGAATTGCTATTAACTATGGTGGAAAGACTGCAGGAGATGCTGGCTCGGGGGGTCATTTGAACTTGGGGAAGAGTAACACACAATTATGTTAAACTTGAGAAGTTTTTTTTTAGACACCCAAAAGGCGATGTTAAGTAGCATTGGACAGGTAGATCCAGGCTGTTGCTGTTAAATTTGAGAGTCATTAGTTTATAGACAATATTTAATGAGCTTACCTAGAAAATGAATGTAAGTTAAAAACAAAACAAGTAACAAAAACAGAAAAGTGGCAAGGACTCTGTCTAGAGCAACTTCCACCATTCAATGTAAGGGATATGAAAAGAAATCAGCAAAAGAAACTGAGAAACAGAGAAGTAGGAGAAAAATAAGCAAACATGGTATTCTAGAAATTTATGCACATAGTTCTCTTTGCACAAATTACAAAATATTTCATCTTTGAATATTTTGTAACTTATTCAAAGTTACTTCTTTCTTGGTTATCATTTGTGCATACCTATAATTTATTATATATTCTGAAATATTGATTTACTTGGGTATCTCTTCTAGATTATGAGCTTCTGGAAATAGAGATACATCCTGTATCTTTGTAGGAACTAGCACACTGTTGTTAATGTAGCAACATTAATACATGTCCAATTAATATTGAAATTCAGTAAGAAATTCATTCCTATGAAATGAAAGTCCTCATACAATAAAGTGCCATTGATTCAGATTCTCAATTCATTCAAAATTAGCAATAACTCAGAGACTACTGAAATAGCTAAGATGTTAAAATTATGTGGCATTTTAAAGGACTCTGAGATAACCAGCAGCACCTGCCATACTTGCCTTGACTTTAACCAGTGTCTCAGCTTGTGTTTGTTTATATATTAGGGCTCCTGACAAGTTTTCACTTACAAAAAAAAAATGGTTTTCACAGTTAAAAAGTATGAAGTCACTGTTGTTACATCACATCGAATTTGCTCAGGTTCATGGTGACCTTGTGCACAACAAAATAAAATGTCCAATTCTGTGCTATCCTCACAACTGCTGCAATGTTTGAGTCCCCATTGCAGCCACTGTGCTAATGTACTTCATAGAGAGTCTCTCACACCCTTACTGGTTTTCTCCTTCACCACACATGATGTCCTAATCCAAGGACACTCAAGCCACCACAGTATGACAAATGGTAGCTGAAGACATGAATCAACGCTAATAATCTGTTGTCAATTTAGAAATCAAGGGACCTGCTTGAAAACTGAAAAGGCAGAGTTAGGCTTCATGTTACCATTTGTTTGTTTGTTTTCTAACTAATTAAAAAAGATAATCACCTAATCATATTGTAATTCTACAATGTGACAGAAATTATGTAAAGTGTTTTATATATTACTATCTTACCTTACATAACACTGATTAACAACTCCTTTTGGGAAAATGTCTAGAATTGGGTTTCAGTTTAGGAGAGGGTTTACTTTTTATTGTGAAAAATCTTAAACATATACAAAAAGGGGATATAATAGTATGAGCATCCATATACTCATCATGAAATTACAGTGACTTACCACTCACAGCCAATCCTGTTTCATCTCTAATTCTCCTTTACTCTTCCCTCCATATTATTTTGAAGCAAACAGCAAATATCCTATCACTTAGTTGTAAATATAAAGGAACTCTTTAAAAAAATGAAGATACTATATTCGCAACCCAAAACTTAACAATAAATCCTAAATGTCATCAAGTTACTAGTGTTAACATTTGAAACTGCCTCATAACTCCTAAAATAATTTTTAATTTGTTTGATTCAAGATTTATATCAGACCCACGCATTGTGATTAGCTGTTACCTCTTAAGCTATAGGTTTTCCATGACTTTTTTTCCCCTCTTGGATATAATTTATTGAAGAAACGATTGTGCAAATTGCATCCATTTGGTGACACTCAACATGATCCTCTGTCCAATTTCCTGTACAGGGAATTGTCAGGTGAAGACTTGTGTACTCTTCTGTCAGAAAACACGTCAGAGTATTCCCCAGCCTTGTGATTTTAGCAGCTGTTGATAATCAGTGCTTATCTCCACTAATTCAGTTTGTTGTTGTTAGGTGCCGAGTTGGCTATAACTCATAGAGCCCCGATGCACAACACAGAATGAAACACTGCCCCGTCCTGCACCACCCTCACAATCATTGTTACACCTGAGCCCACTGTTGCCACTGCGCTGCCAATCAATTTCATTGGGGGTCTTTTTTTTTTTTGCACACCCTCAACTTTACCAACCATGATGTCCTTCTCCAGTGTGTGCCATGTTCCAGATAACATGTTCCCTCTTGATAAAAGGGAGATGAAATCTTGAGAGATGAAATCTTGCCATCCTGGCTTCCAAGGAGCATTCTGGCAGTACTTTTTCCAACACAGATTTGTCTGTTCTTCTAGCAGTCCATGATACTTTCAATATTCCTTGCCAACACCATAATTCAAATTCATAAATTCTTCTATGGTCTTCCCTATTTCATTGTCCAACTTTCACATGCATATGAGGCCACTGAAAATACTATATAGCTTGGGTCAGGAGCACCTTAATCCTCACACTGCCATCTTTGCTCTTGAACACTTTATAGCAGATTTGCATAATGCAATACATCATTTTATTTCTTGACTGTTGCTTCCATGATTGTTGATTGTGGATCCAAGCAAAACAGTCTTAGACAACTTCAGTCTCTTCTCCACTTATCATGGTGTTATTTATTGTTCTAGTGGAGAGGATTTTTGTTTTCTTTACATTGAGGTACAATCCATACTGAGGGTGGTGGTCTTTAATGTTCATCAGTTAAGTTTTTTTAAGTCTCAGCGTTCAGCAAGCAAGATTGTATCATCTGCATATCGCAGGTTGTTAAAGGAGTCTTTCTCCAATCCTGATGCCACTTTCTCCTTGGATTATTTACTCAGCATACAGGTTGTATAAGTATGGTGGAAGAATACAATTCTGGCACACACCTTTCCTGATTTAAAACCCTCTGGTAGCGTAGTGGTTACAAATCGGGCTGCTAGCCTCAAGGTAGGGAGTTCGAAACTACCAGCTGTTCCACGGGAGAAAGATGAGGCTTTCTGTCCGGTAAAGATTTACAGCCTCAGAAACCCTGTGCAGAGTCACTATGAGTCGGAACCGACTCCATGGTACTTAACAACACAACAACAATATCCCCTTGTTCTGTTCAAACTGCCTGTTAAGTCTATGTACAGGTTCCTCATGAGCACAATTAAATGTTCCAGAATACCCATTCTTCACAATGCTTTCCATAGCTTATCATAGTCCAGTCAGAAACCTTTGCATAGTCTATAAAACACAGGTAAACATCTACCTGGTACTCTCTGCTTTGAGCCAATATCCATTTGACATCAGCAATCATACCCCTCATTCCATGTCCTCTTCTGATTCTGGCTTGAACTTTTGGCAGCTCCCTCTCAATGTACTGTTGCAGCTGTTTTTGCACTATCTGTAGCAAAATTTTACTTGTGTGTGATATTAATGACATTGTCTGTTAATATCCACATCCCTTTGGGTCACCTCTCTTTGAAATGCACCCAAATATGAATTATCTTCCAGTGAGTTGGCCAGGTAGTTGTCTTTCGAATTTCTTGGCATAGATGAGTGAGTGCCCCGAGTGCTGCATGTTTGTTGAAAGATTTCAGTTTGTATTTCATCAATTTCCAGAGCCTTGTTCTTTGCCAATGCCTTTAGTGCCCCTTGGCTTTGTCAGTATGACAAATTGACAAATGAGTCATAACCATTATTTCATAGGAGTTGCAAAACAGCGATGCTGTAGTTCCATCATTCTTTTTGCATTAATGGGAGGGCTCTTATGTACCCAGAAGTAGTCTGTATGTAACTCAGGAAATACAGATTGTTTGTGTTGCTGTGGGTTAATGTTCTGGATTTGGGGGTTGGTTTGAACCGCAAGGTCGATGGTTCAAGCTCACCACCTGCTCTTCAGAAACCTTATACAGGGTCTCTGAGTCAGAACTGACTCGGCAACACTTAACAACATGTACTAATTTATAAACAGTGCTTATTCACTAGCATCCTACAATGATGACCAACAGTGCTTTAGTGTTTGTATGGCTTTTGCTTACTTAAGTAGTTCTGGTTATGCAGTGGTTGCTAACCCAAAGGTTAGTAATTTAAACCACCAGTTGTTGCACAGGAGAAAGATGAGGCAGTCTGATTCCATAAGGAATCACAGCCTCTGAAACCCTATGGGACAGTTCTACTCATACGGTTGCTATGAGTCAGAATTGACTTGAGGTGATGGGTCTTATTTAATGGGTTGCTTATTTAATATCATTTATAACATACAGTTAAACAAATTTTATACTTCAATCTATTGTAGTTATATTTTATATTGATGTTCTACCAATTATTCTATCTTTAGAGTGGTTCCTGAATCCTTTTGACAAAATACTAAATATTTAAGAGGTTCCTGGATATTTAGTAAGGCAATTTATTCCAGGCTCACCTCACACACTTTCTGCTCAGATATGGAAACAGGGCACTTTCTCCCAGATGTTCAAGTTCCTTTTAGAGGGAAATGGTGTTTCTGTAAACTACGTGTATATGTTTTACTGTTTGCCAACTGTTTCTAGCATTTTCAGTTGGCAGGGCTAGGAAATGTGTATTTTTTTCTTATATAAGAGACACTGAGATAATGCAGATAATTATAATTAAAAACTGAACTACACAGACTTAACTTATATTTTTATCTCCCTTCTCGCTAGCCAAGAATCTCAGTCCTAAGCAACAAATGAAAGAATTAGAAATTACATATACACTGCCTTATCCCACAATGTTTTATACCACACAATTTCAGAATAACAATACAAACACTGTCACCAACAATATGATTACTGTCAACAGTTTGAGTTTTACAATTCATTGTTTTCCTTAGGGGATATCCCATTAGGGAGGTATAAATTACTGTGTTTTATATGACTTCAAAGTTTCTGTGTCATTATGCCTCCAACTGGATATACATTGAGTTATATTTGTTTTATTTATTATTTGGAGGAATTTATCATATTGTGAAAATGTTTAAATAACTCTGTCAAATTGACAACACAGGATGTTATTTTTTAAAGTCTTAACTTGCTTCCCTCCAACCTCCTTTCTCCCCTTATCAGCTGTTATTGTTTGGTGTTATAACATCAGTTCCGACTCATTGTGATCCTATGTACATTAAGGAAACACTGCCAGGTCCTGAGCCACCCTCAGTCATTGCTGTTTGGGCTGCAGTCACTGTGTCAATCCATCTCCTTCAGGCCCTTCCTTTTTGTCAGTGACCCTCTACTTAAGCAAGCCTGATGTCCTTCTCCAGGAACTGGTCCCTCCAGATGAACACATGCAATGTCCATGAGATGAAATTCTGCCCTACTTGCTTCTAAGAGGAGCATTCTGGCTGTACATCTTTCAAGACAGATTTCCACGGTCTAATCAATAGTCTTCATCAACACCATAATTCAAAGACATCTCTCTTCTTCAGATGTCCTTATTCATTGCCCAGCTTTCACATGCATATGAGATGACTGAAAATATCATGGCTTGGGTCAGGTACACCTTAGTCATCAAAGTGGCATCTTTGCTCTTGAACACTTTTAAGAGGTCTTTTTCAGCAAATTTGTCTGATACAATACACATCTTTTGATTTCTTGACTTCTGCTTCCACAGGCGTTGATTGTATATCAAAGTAAAGTGAAACTTTGACAACTTCAGTATTTTCTGTTTATTATGTTTACTGGGCCAGTTGTGAGAATTTTTGTTTTATGTTGAAGTGTAACCTACATTAAAGGCTGTCATGTTATCTTTGATCATTAAGCGCTTCAATGCAAAATTGTGTCATCTGTGTATCACAGGTTGTTAATGAGTCTTCCTCTGATCCTGATGCTGCAGTCTTCTTCAAATAGTTCAGCACTGCAGATTATTTTCCAAGTATGATGAAAGGATACAGAGTCCTGATGTTTATCTTTCTTTATTTTGAACCACACAGTATCCCCTTGTTCTGTTTAAACTGCCTCTTGGTATGTGTACAGGTACTGCACGAAAATAATAAAGTGCTCTGGCGTTCCAATTCTTTTCAATGTTATCCTTAGTTTTTATGATCTACACATTCAAATGTCTCTACAGTCAATAGTTACCAGTATTGGTAAATATATATGTACACATACAGTTAAGTATATAAATGTTTGAACACATAGATGGTTAAATCCTGGTGTGACATTGTAGGTCTGCTAACCACAAGATCAGCAGTTCAAAGCCACCAACCATTCCTTGGATACCATGTACAGGGTCACTCTGAGTCAAAACTGACTCCATGGCACTTAACAAATATATCAACCTTCAATTATTGATTTTTAAATACTTTTGTGTGTATGTGTAGCCCCATTCTACTTAAGCAGTAACAAGCTATAACATACTTTTCTTGTTTGCTTTTCTAACAATGAATCTTTTTTGTTACACCAATATATCCATTGCATAGATGCACCATACTTCTTTTAAACCAATCACTTATTGATAGACGTATCAGCTTCCTGATCTTTGCTATTAACAATTCTGCAATAGCTTTAAGTCTCTTCATTTTTGTCAGTGTTTGGGATAAGAAAAACAAAACAAAATACCTACTGCTGTCAATTCTGACTCACAGTGATCCACAAGGACAGAGAAGACAGTTGCTGAGACTGCAGACTTTTAAGAAGCAGAGTCTCTCCAGAGCAGCTGGTGGGTTTGACCTTGCTGTTAGCAACCCAATGCTTAGCCCGTGGTGTCACCAATGTTCCTCGATGCTCGGGATCCATTCTTAGAAATCTGACTGCTAGGTCCAAACATAAATGTGGGTGTAATGTTGCCAGTCAACCTCCAGCATGGCCATTAGCCATGTATCAGAAAGTTATGAGACCTGGGATTTTGCCAATAGGTGAGATATAACTATATACACTTCAAACGTTTTTATCACAGGGCATCTTTTCATATGATCAAGAAAGGTTTGTGTTTCTTTTCCTATGAACTATCTATTCACTTTTCTGTTCCCTACACGGTTATCATTCTGTTCTAGAAAGTCAATTTTTTCCATTTAAATTCGGTTTCCAGCTCTCTTTAATACAACTTTCTATATCATTTTGTTGATTTTGAGAAGTGGTGTCTAGCACTACATACATTTACATTATAGCCACACCAGCATTAAAAATGAGATAAACACTGGGTCTTCACGTCACCACCACCATCTCCTTGCCAAAAAAAAAGCAAATTCAGCACTTTTGTATCAAGTCATCATTGAGAATTGAGATTTATTTTCTGCCCACAAGCTTGTCATAACCAACTGACTTCAAATTATCCTTAACTTCTATTTTGTGCATGACTATACTGGTAGCGTAGTGGTTACAAATCGGGCTGCGAACCTTAAGGCCAGCAGTTTGAAACTACCAGCCGCTCCGCGGGAGAAAGATGAGGCGTTCTGCTCCCGTAAAGATTTACAGCCTCGGAAACCCTGTACAGGGTCGCTATGGGTCGGATCCGACTCGATGGCACTTAACAACAACAACAACAATACTCATACCTTAACACTTTTGCGTGGCCAGTTGCTCAGATGCCAATCATTGAAACTACATGATCTCAAATTCTTTTTAGAAAATGGAAAGACATAAAAGTCAACATGTTATTTATACTTTTTTCTACTCTTTCCTTGGGTTCCAAGGGTGGCTCCATAAAGTAAGAATTGGACTGAGAACCAAAAGGTAAGCAGTTCAAGCCCTTCAGTTATTTTGCAGGAGAAAGGTGACACATTTTGCTTCCGTAGATTTAAAACCTCAGAAACCCTACACGGGGTTGCTGAGTCAGAATCCACTTGATGACACTTAACAACTGTTTTCTCAGCTATAAAATAAATAGCTCCCAGTCTTCTAAATGTACAAAATCATAGTCTTACATCACTTTCTTTTTAAAAATCTGCAAGTGTCTCTGCCCAACTCTTTTAAACACAATTCCAAAATAACCTTTCCAAGTTAACTTTCTAAAATTCTTCCCAAAACGCTTTCTCCACTTATTATCCTTTCAACAAATTCTTTGTCCAAGAAAATACTTACATAAAAGCAGTCTTAGTGAACAGATAAACAGATTTCCTTAAATTTGACATGAGCTACTTCTCTCAAATCTGTTTTAGGGTTTTATAATGGAAAAGGACAAAATCGAAGCTGCTGGTAGACTAGATAATGCCTCCTGCCCAAGGTACTCCAGTACCTAAAACCTGTGAATACGGTTATCTTATATAGCAAAAGAAACGTTTGCAGAATGATTAAATTATGTGAAACAGGAAGATTATCTTGGTTTACTAAGGTGGGCCCAATGACATAATCAATCACAAATGTCCTTAAAAAGAGATACAGTGGGAGAAACTACAATCACACAAAGAAGACATGGACAGTGGAGCAGAGCTCTGAAATGTTACACTTTGCCTTTGAAGATGGAGGAGCTAGAAATGGATTGTTTTTTCCCTAGAGCCTCCAGGAGGAACCAGATCTGATGACATCTTGATTTGAGCCCAATGAAACTTATTTTGGACTTCAGGCCTCCAGAACTATAAGATAATTGATTTGTGTTATTTTAAGTTACTAAATGTGGTTATTTGTTACAGCAGTAATAGGAAACTAATACAAAGCTTTTGACAAGTTTTTATTGTGAAATAGATTTAGAAAAAAAAGTACAAAATGTCAACAGTCAGATGTGTACAATTATAGTATTTCAATAGTCTATACATGTGAACAGCTTTAGCAGGTTCACTGCAGAATGCATATTTAGACCAATACAATCTAAAAAGGACTGTGATATTCATAGGCTGTTAATTCATAAATAACTTGAGCCAAAATGGCTCTTACTGGTAAATGCTAATTAATAGCTGAAAACAAGCTAAAAGCACAACACAGCACACCATAGTATCTCCTGACATAGCCACATTTAAAGATTATCAGCTTGGTATGTCAATACACTACAGATCCAGGACAGGGACTCAATTACTAGTTTATACAACTTCAAACAATTTAAGTTATAAAACAGGGTTATGGAATAAAGAAGAGTATTTAATTAGGCCTAAATATGGTTAAGTCCCTAAAAGGTTTTAACTTTGTAAATTACAAAGCTTAATTAGACTGATTTTTTTTTAATTATCATTTTCAAAAAAAGAGGTAGGGAGAGACATTTGTAGCAACTCCTTTAATGTATAAGAACTACTACACAGTATATTTTAAAACTATAATGACCACTGTGGAGTAAAACAAATGGCATGAAATGAGAATATGAAACATAAATATTAAAGAAAAGTAATGACTATCTTATGAATTTAGCAAGTCCTGCAAACATTAAAATCCATCTTAAGTAAGCATTCTCTATCATGTTGGCGAGTACTAAATTTAGAAAGGTTATTACAGAAAAACTTCATAAAAATAAAACAGGCTTAATTTTTTCGAAGTCTGGCTGATACAATCTTTTGCTTAAACTTGTAGTTACTCTAGGTTATATATATCCAAACTGGACAGAGAATCATGTGGTAATAACTTTATAAAGAATGACTACAGGAATAACTCTTCTGCTAATGGAAGCTTATGTGTTGCTATGATATTTAATAAGTTTCAGCAGAGCTTTTAGACTAAACCAAACTAGGAAGAAAGGCCTGGCAATGTAGTTCCAAAATATCAGCCAATGAAAGTTCGATGGATCCTAACAGTCTGATCCCATCGTACATGAGGTTAGCATAAGATAGGAGCCAAGCCAATAGCAGCAAACAATAACCTAAGAATAACCTACTTAAGTGTAATTCAAGTTAAAAAGAACTGTTACAATCTTCATGAACTCTTAGAAAAACAATCTTTAATATGACATTCATAATCAATTCTTGTTTATAACTAAAATCTTCAAAATTAACAAATTTAATAAGTGTCACTAAGTTCCTAGGAGAAAAGAAAATCATGAATACAGAGTCTTAAAAATTGAACTAAAAGTCTGAACTGGTATTTATTAAGTAGAAGATCAATTCCATAATAAGCTGAAAACCAATGGGTCAGAATATAATCAGTAACTTCACATAACCTACCCCTATCTATCTTAATCTTTTACAGATGTTTTGAAGATGTTGAGAGTTTCATATAAATAGTGCCTGAATCTTACAGTAAATCCCAATTTATTCAAAGTAATCACAGGTTGAATAAAAAGTTATTTTTTCAAGATTTGCTTAAAATTCACAAATTAAGTATGGTGTACATAAATATTAACTTAGATAATCACATACATATGGAAAGCAGAAATACAGATTGCTGTAGAAACATTATAAATTTTATAAAAGCAAAATATGTAACTTACATAATATGAACATGAAGCCATGACATAAAAAATAAAATTATTCTATCAGAAAGGATTTAATATTAAATCTTTGGGGAAGTATTTTGACATAATTCTATGACCAAAAGCTTCCCTTATCACACAGAAATAAACCACAAAATCATCTAAAGTCTATATGCATTATCAGTTAGTTCTTAATGCAACTTCAAACATTTTACTAACAACTTTGATTTTCTTTTGAAATAGGCTTCTGTACATATGCATTTATATACAAACATTTATTAAACATGATTTTTAAAACAAACTGTATATACAAAAGATCAGCATTCCTATAAATAAAAACATTAGGTGGCAAAAAGGCACTTGTAAGTAAAAATCTACAGTAGTTTTTACAAAACAAAAACACATTTTACCTTGATACTGTACAATAAACAGTAAGTCCTATACCAATAATGAAAATACTAGGTTACTAACTAATGTTAATGACGTAGTTTTAAAAAACATATTTACATATACTTTGAAGTTTTAATAAAAGCACCATGATTCTTTTTCTTAAATTCATGTTGATGCAAAGTAAAAACACAATTACCCAAAAACCAGTGTTCACCATAGTCCTTAAAAGATTCTGTATTTCTAAATGGAAAATCTTTTATCTGAAATTAGCAGTGTAAAAACAAAACAAAACCCCCTGCTGCTTTGACTTAACACCAAACCTACACTATTATTGCATGTTGCGTGTTTATAAAGAGCACTATTCATGTGCTCCTTTGAAATTGTTTAACACTATTGCTGGCAAAAAAGGTCCTGGATATCAAATAATTAAAAAGTGACTTCAAACCAGTTGAAGTTTTATTTGAATGTTTTAACAACTTAAAAAATGCTGCATATCAGTTACAAAAGTGAATAGGAAACACACCAATCTATTTGGTGTGTAAAAATAGTTCTCCACTACACAGAATTTAAGGGCCTTCACAGAATTTTCTTTTCCAAATTTACATTTTGAGTAGAAACACTACATGAATAACAGCTTTTTCAAGGAGATGTTAGTATACTTCCACTTTTGTCAAACTTTTTACCCTTTGACAATGCTGCAACCTGCTTGAGTAGTTCTCTGTTTTTGGCCTGTGGAAGACAAAACATTTGATAGTAAAAATAATGTTTGAAATATTCTTAAGAGATAAGCTGACACTACTGAAATTGGTTCCCCTCATTATGTAAAAAAGATTAAAATTTCAGTGAAATAAAACAATCTAATAAAAATTGGTATATTAAGTTCCTCTCTTTAAGGATGAATTTGTAGGAGGAAATTCTTGACTGGTTTTCCGGTCCACTTGGTAAACGCCAACATTAGTTTGCTATTCAAAGACACAATTGCTTATGAAAAAGACAACTTAAAGTGAAATTACTTTTAAGAGGTCCAAATTTCAGAGTATATAGGGGAAAAAATTAGCCTATATCATAAAAACAAAAAATGATAAAAATTAGCTTGTTGTTAAGTGGTGTCAAGTTGGTTCTGTATGTTTTATAATTAATAAGGTGAAAGACTAAGTTTTGGATTAGAAAGAATATTTCCTAATATTGATTTTTCCATGGTAAAATCATCAAAGGTCATCTTTGCAAAAATATTCCAAGACTTTTTTATCACTTGCCAAACAGACTCACTTAATGATAGTTAATAATGATCTTTTGGAGTACACGCTCAGATTTTCTTTTCTTTCCTTTAACTGCCATGCACTCATTTGGCACTGACTTTGTGTAATTTGTGCAATTACACATCACTGTTTTTTAGTGTTGAAAGCTTGACATTTTTGGGGGCAAAGATTCAAAATTTCAATTTGTCAATGATATGAACTAAATTTGTACTTCATTATTATCAAATGTTATCAGTCATTGACAAAGAACGGTCATTGAGCAAATCAGCTACGACAATCAACAGTTTTTACTGAGGAGGAATGTTTAAGCATGTACTTTTGTATTTACATATTTTGTTGTCTTTATTTTCCTATGCAATCTCTAAAAACCATAGGAACTCAGACAACAAGAATTCCCATTGTACAAATTCATTAATGATCAACTACTCTGAAGTTTCAGGTCAAAGAGAGGGAGCTTTGAAAACATTTTGGAACCTGAATGCTACCTTAAATATAACAATTTTTTAAAGAAATACATCTCAAATTTTTAATCTATGATAGATTTTTTTTAACCCTTATGCCTTTATCTTCTAATCAAGCCTTTGTATAGCCATATACCATACCTTCAAATTCCAAAACAGTTTCTTGAAATACAAAGTTTAAAAAACACTTTTTAAAGTTATGAAGTTTAAGGACATCTTGAGGGAGTTTCATAAAATATGAACTTTTCAGGTTTTATTCTACTCTCCTTCTGTAATCTAACATAATACCTATGGCTGCCAAAATACAAATATTCTCAATACTAAGCTGACATCAAGCAGCTGTTTATGTGTGGCAGCATGACTAATAACATCTCCCTACAATGGTTGGGGTGTGTGGTGGCTCCACATGATAAGCACTGACTGGACTGCAAACGACAAGGTGCCAGGGGAAAAGATGCAGCTTTCTGCTCCTGCTAGGATTTACAGCCTCAGAAACCAGGGCCACTATGAGTAAGAATCCACTCGATGGCACTTCACAACAGCAACAACATGCAATGGTTATTAAATACTTGGGTGATAACTGAGAGTTTCAATTTGAAATTTAGAAACCATTTGAAAGTTTTTTCTTCAAACTAAACAGCCAGAGAAAGTTATAGGTCAAATCAAGTGAGACTACCTGTTTTAGTGAAAATCAAGTGAGAAGACTCATTGCCATTAAATTTAGTACTCAGATGACCCGTCCTAGTCAATGTAGTGGGGTTTTTCCCTTTCTTTCTTTTTTCAATGGTTGTTGTTGTTAAGTGCTGTGGAGCTGATTCCAACTCATAGCAACCCTGAATAGGGCTTCTGAGGAATGACTGATAAATTTGAACCACCAACTTTGTGGTCCAATGCATTACTCATAGTGCCACACCAGAACTCCTAGCATTTAATTTATAATTACAATAGACTCATTGATAAAAAAACAAAACAAGAAATACAAAATATTAAATATAACATATTGAAGGAAATAAAAAGAGGGTATTTTTAAAGTTTTTTTTTGTTTTTTTTTTGCATAAACAGTACCTCCAAAGGTCTGTAAAAGTTTTTTTGTATAAAAATGTTTAAAATGACATACCAAATAGTTTTAAAGTGAATTTTCAAATTACATCTTCATAATCATAAATTTAAAAACCCAAAATTACAAATTTCATATTTTAATTGTTAAACATAAGCACTCAAACATTAGGTATTGAAAGCCATCTTCACTTTGCATATCTATATTCAGTTCCCTAATCAAGTACACTAATAAACTTCACTGTTGATAAAGTCATGTAAGAAAAAAATAGTTAAGGAAAGTTAAGTTTCAATTGCTAAAAGGAGACAAATTTAGTTTCATTCTAATATGAATATACATAAAAAGTGAATTTATAACATAATACTTAAATACAGATTTAAATTTTGTTTTCCTAAAATTACTTTGTCTCTTAAAAAATCAATGAAACGATTTAAGTCTCAAGCAAGTTAAGTCAAAACCTGTTTAGAAATGCTGACAAAAAGGAAACATTTGAATTAAGAATCACATAGGCCCCTGCTTTAAAACCTGGCTCTGTCACTATCTACGATGTAACCCATTAATATATCTTCTTAGTACAACAGAAACTCAGCCTAACACATCAAATTGAGTTGAAATAACTACTTTAAGTAGCAAAAACACAAAAAAGCTGATACTTGGTAGACGCTCAAATAGTTCCTTTTCCTTTTTATTAGGCATTCTTGGTATTTTAGGTAATTTGGAGGGTTATTTTTTGTTTTATATTTTAAACTATTTTTTTCTTTTTTCTTTTTTGTGTGTGTGAATTGAGTGAAGGCTTTCAGAGCAGATCATCAGTTTTACGTTCAGCAAATCATAGACTTTGCTTCATTACATGGTTACAATCCCCTCCATGCACCAATAGTTAACAGCATTTATCTCTATTCACTTTACCTATGGCATTCCTCTCTGTGTCTCCCACCACCCCCATCTTTCCTCTGCCGACCTCCCTCCGGTTGCATATTGCCTGCCCCATCACCCATGTCAATGCAGTTAAACTACTTTTTCTTATGTTTAGATCTTATTTAGTAGATTTCATAGTTTAAAATGGTTTTAGAGCTATTGTTAAGTTGGAGCAGTTGGTGGGTTTGAACTGCCAACCTTGTGCTTTGCAGTCCAGTGCTGATCCTACAGTGCTATGCCAGGAGTCTTTTAAGAGCTATTGTTGTTGTTAAATGCCACTGAGTCAGTTCCAACTCACAGCGACCCTGTATAGGGTTTCTGAAGAGTGACTGGTGAGCTTGAACTGCCGACTTTGCAGTTCAAATGGCTTTGCAATCTGGCACATTAACCCACAGCGTCACACCAGGACTCCTAAAGAGCTACTGTTGTTGTTGTTGTTATGTGCTGTGGCGTCAATTCCTGCTCACAGCAACCCTGCACAGGGTTTCCAAGGCTGTAAATCTTTACGGGACCAGAAAGCCTCACCTGTTTCCCGTAGAACAGCTGGTAGTTTCAAACTGCTGACCCTGAGGTTAGCAACCCGATTTGTAACCACTACGCTATTTATTATTGTTGTTATTAAATACTGTGGAGTCAGTTCCGACTCATAGTGACCCTGCACAGGGTTTCTGAGGCTGTAAATCTTTATGGGAGCAGAATGCCTTATCTTTTTCATTAGCAGGGTAAAATTTCTGTTACAGGTTCAATTCCTTATTACAGATAGATAGATAAGAAAAAGAATTAGCTGTATTTACTTACTGGCCTTAGCAGAGAATCCTACTAGTAAACTATTAAAGGGTAAAGATGGGTAAAGAGGGCAGCATAAACTACAGTGATAGAACGCCTTCAGCAATAACACAAAAGACACAGAAAAGTAGTCTAGTAAGAAGGATGGTGGTGGTTGGTGGTGGTGGTATGCCATAGAGCAGTTCTGACTCACAGTGGCCCCCAATAGAGTTTCCAAGATTATAAATCTTTCCAGCAGATAGCCTCATCTTTCTCCTGCAGAACAGACGGTAGTTTCAAACTGCTGACCTTGAGGTTAGCAGCCCGACTCATATCCACTACGCTACCAGAGCTCCTTGATAACAAGGACAAGAGAAAATGGAACAAGTGAACAGGGGCAAAGTACAGTTAAATCGGAGTCAAAAGATGTAGGCGTCAGCACTTAAAAGCAAAATACCACCACCAACCCAAATCCCCTGCTGTCAAGTCAATTTCGACTTATGGTAGTGGTGGTGATGTGCCTTAGAGTGGGTTCCGACTCATAGCGATCCTGTACAGGGTTTCCGAGGCTGTAAATCTTTACGGGAGCAGAAAGCCTCATCTTTCTCCCGTGGAACAGCTGGTAGTTTCAAACTTCTGACCTTAAGGTTCACAGCCTGATTCGTTACCACTACGCTACCAGAACTCCTTATCTAACAGAGTATAAGTAAGTGTTCCATAGGGTTTCCAAGGCTGTCTGTAATCTTTATGGAAGCATACAGCCACATCTCATCTTTCTTTTGTGGAGCAGATGGTTAAGTTTGAACTTAAGACCTTTCAGTTAGCAGATGATCACTTAAGACACTGAGCTACCAGGGATTCTACTTATTAACTGCATGATCAAAATTTCATGTGTAACCTAACTTAGAGCTGTTTTAAGGAGCAAATAAGATAAAAAAATGCTAATTCACGCAAAAAATGCCATACTTCTATACAAACATTAGTTACTTTTGTATTATATGAAACCTTTAACTACCAATCCAGAAGAGATGGACTTAAGATACCAATCCGGACATAATGTCAGAGAAATTTCATTCTTCTCACATCTACGATTAAAAAAACAAAACAAAAAAAACAAACCCAAACAAAAACCTCATACTTCTCTTTTTAACAGTGGTAATTAATATATACAAATCATATCTAATTACTGATCAGTTTGTTGTTTGTTTTTTTTTTTTTTTTCATTCAGTCTGGATTTACTCCATAGTTTTGGTTAAATCTCATCAAATCAGAGTTCACCTTGAAGAATAATTTGTTCCCAGGTAATTCAACATTAGTAACTGAATGAGAAAAATAAGATGATAAAATGAAATACAATACTTGTGGTAGATGAAAACTGTTCTGCACCATCATGAACAAAAGCCTAATATACAATATGAGCATAAGACAGAGGACAGATGGGCATTTCCATAAATCATCACTCATGCAATAAACTGAATGCCTACGTGCCAGGTTCTACACATAAAAATTCTTTGAGACATTAAAATCAGGGTTAAGAGCAAGTGATCTGTATCTCTAATTTTAACAGGTTCCTAAATCCTACTCAATTTAAGCTACTTGCAAAGAAGTAGGAAACACAATACCGGAAGATAATAACAGCAAATATATCTCCTGGTGTAGTTAGAAGAAAACCAGGACAGTATTAACTTCTTCCTTTCTCAGCTGTTCCCTCCCATTAGAGTTAGACGCCTATGTACTGGCATCTTCTCTGCTTCTAAGCCTTTAAAACCGCTACTCAGAATAATTCTGCAGATGTCAAAATGTATACACAAGACAGAAAATGTAGCTAATTTAGTGCAGTTTGACTTCGAAACTTATGAAACCTGGGTGAGAAAATTTTCAGTAAAGGGGAACCTCACTGAAATTTCTGCCTGTCAAATATCCTCTTTGTTGGAGTCTTGGTACGGCACTGTGGGTTAGTTAATGCACTGGACTACAAAGTCAGTTTGAACTGCAAGGTTGGAAGTTCAAGCTCACCAGCTGCTTCTTGGAGCTAAAGGGTCGCTGTAGGTTGGAAACAACTCAACAGCACTTAACAACAATAACCCCTCTTTGTTATTGTGGTAACTTGTGGCTTCACAATGGAGCTGTCCATTTTCAATCCTGATTCGTATATGTTGTAGTAACCTGAAGTGGATCACTAGGGGCTCCCCTACAAATCACAATACAAAGGTTAACAGGAACTTTTGCCAGGAATCACTGCATGCAGGATACATACCCTCCACTAACAACTGGTTAGCTTTTGTATTCCCAGTTCTTTTCCCAGTATCTGGGAGGAAAAATGATTACACAAATGGGCAGCAGTTAAACGCTCAACTGCTCCACAGAAGAAAGATGTGGCAGTCTGTATCACAGCCTACAAAACCCGAGGCAGCAATGCTACTCTGTCCAATAGGGTCGCTCTGAGTTGAAACTGACTTGAAAGCAACGGGTCTGCTCTGAGTTTCTGTTTCTATAAATCTAATTGTAAATTTTTACTTCTGGTCCTATGACCAATTCAACATATTCCCATAATATCCTGCTCTGAAAACCCCAGTTCAAATTTAGAGTAAAATTTCAAGGATTAATGAATTAATCACAGTTCAAATGGTTACAAATGATAAATTTTAATGGGACAGGACTTAACTATTATAAAGTCAAAATCAAAGCTGACAATGTATTGAATGCTAAAAAAAAAAAATCCACTTGCAATAGTGATACCAGTATCAGTCTAAGTCAGTGAATGCATTTAACCAAGTTTAGCCTCCCTTTCCTAACACTAAGTTTATGTAAATAGTTTCATTTACCTGTAGTTGTTCCACAGTTTCCTTGTGAGCTTTTTCCATACTGTTCATCTTTGTTCTCAGATTTGATTCTTGATATTGAAAGTCTGCCTTTAGTTCGGTTAACTGAGGGATTTAAAAAAAAAGAAAAATACATTCACAAAAATATGCCATTTAAAAACTTCCTTCACATTAACTCAACCTCACTACAAGTATGAAAGATTCTAATAACAATTTCCTGTTTTATATCCTATCTAGAATTTGTTTTGTGAAACGATGAACTCTACCTATTTTACCCTAAACCAAAACCTCAACCCATTACCCATGAGTCAATTCTGATTCACACAGACATTACAGGGCAAAGTAAAACAATGCCTCACCATTTACTTGGCTTTCACATCTTTACAGAAGCAGACTGCTCTTTCTCTTACAGAGCAGCTGGTGGGTTTGAACCAATAACCTTTTGGAAAAAGGAAACAACACTGTGTCAACCAGGGCCTCTTCCAACTTTGTTGTTAAGTGCCGTCGAGTTGGTTTCTACTCATAGCGACCCTGGTTTCCGAGGAACGGCAGATGAGTTTAGACACAAACCTTGGGATTCAAACCAATTCTGTGGTTGAGTGCTTATTCTACATTGCCACACTAGGACTCCTCTCCCTACTTTACATTAGCATAATTTTAATGTTAACATAGTATCTGACCATCTGTTAAAACTGTTGACATGTCCCTGCCCCTTTTTATGCATGGGATGTCACAGGTCAGAGTTTGGTGACCAACATACCAACAGGCAAGCTTTAAGGGCAAGTACCTTTGGAAAATGCTTTAATTAAAATGTGTTTCACAAAGAAAACTTAAAACTGGTTTCAGGTTAAAATAATCTTTCAATGATAAAGATAAAGTTTAACACTGGGCACTTATTGAGTGAGAGTCTTCTCAACTAAGAGCTATAGTCTATTTTATAATTTATGTTCAGAATTATGGGCCCATGACCACCTACCATTTGAGATAAAAATAAAGAAGTGCAGAAGTACAATCAATGTAGAATGAGAAAGAAAATGGGCTACTAAAATATAAAATTGGGTCTAAATTAGATCAAGAGATTTTTTTTAAAATACTGACTTGAAGAAGCAAAAAAGGTTACATGTTGATTATTTCATAAACATACATGACATATTTTGCTGCTAAGACAATTCTGACTTATAGCGACACTGTAGCGTGTGTAGGGTTTCTAAGGAGTGGCTGGTGGGTCTGAACCACCAATCTTTTGGTTATCTATAGCGCCACACAAGGATTCCATACATGACATATACAAAAGCACAAAATCTTCTAACTTCAAACTAAGTTGGTATTATACATTTTCATTACTAGAATCATGCAGACAAAAGCTGCAGGTCATTTTTAAATGGTTTTCATCATACAAACTTTAAAGGTAAGTAAGCTTATTGTAATAATCTAATAACTAGTAAGCTGAAGGATGTACAACAAAAGAGAGAAAGTCAAGGTGTTTTATATTTCTAGTTTTCTGAATAAAAGCCAGTTTTTGCCACAGTGAAAAAATAATTTAATTCTCTCTCCTTCCTTTTTAAATACTGCAAAGGATTCCTGTTTTGAAATGTCAATTCAATACACTGTGAGCTACCTTTAGACTGTAAACTTTTAGAAGGTAAAGATCACACCTTACTCATTCACATTCATGTTTGTATCCTTATATGATATGATACACCATAAGTCAATCAATACTTATAGGTGAAATAAATTCACAAATATAACAGCTGTCTTAGAAAATTAGTTATTTTAGGTTTACAATTACTATTAACCTTCTAACATTTTCAATCCAGTGTTTTTTTAGTTCTCCTAAATAAACTCTAACAAAACTTACAGCAAACTGTATTAATATATAATAAGAATGTTAAGAGGGAAATAAAAATCTAAAACAGTCAAAATTCCACAATTCGTTATTTGTTTGTTTGAGAAGCACTGCATTTTGCTTGTTCAGCTTTTATCTAGGTTAATGTAGCTTTGTGAAATACAAGTACCTCTAAAATCCTGTGCTTACAACAAATTTCCAAAATAGCTTATTAATGGAAAAAAAAAAAATCCTGCTATTAATCAAAGGGAATCTAAGACATAAAATAGCCATTCTATCCCGTTTTTACTTTACTTGTAAATCCTAATTTTTTATGCTTAAAGTAAGGAACAAATGTATTAAAATAAAGTTAAATTAACTAACCATCAATATAACATGCAAGTTGCTGAATGTCAGATGTAAAAACCAGTTCAAGATGAGGTACTAGTATATTTAAATGGTATAGATACTCGGGAGCATGGGGATCTGTAGGATAAGCAATGGACTACAAACCCAAGGTTGGCAGTTCAAGCCCAACTGCCATTCCACAGGAGAAAGATAAGGCTTTCTCTTCCCTCAAACTTTTACAGCCTCAGAAACCCTACATAGGGTTGCTATGAGTTGGAACTGACTCGAAGGCCCTAAATAACATAATAAGAGATGGATAATTCAAAAACGTATGTATAATCAAGGAGTTCTGGTAGCGCAGTGGTTACGAATCGGGCTGCTAATCTCACGGTCAGCAGTTCGAAACTACCAGCTGTTCCATGGGAGAAAGATGAGGCTTTCTGTTCCCATAGAGATTTATAGCCTCGGAAACTCTGAACAGAGTCACTATGAGTCGGAATCGTCTCCACAGCATGTAACAACAACAAATGTATAATTGAGTCTTATTTATAATTCTAAAATATAGTTTTAGTATCTTCCTATTAAAGATGCTTGACATAAGTCCAACTAGATACAGTCTGAAGACCATAATACAAATATAACAGATTATGTATTCAAAAATAACCAAATACCAATAATAGTAGGTATAAGCACTTATACACAGAAGCCATTCTAAGTACACATTTTCATTCAACCACAAGCATCCCATGCTATTGTTGTTAAGTGTCATCAAGTCGGTTCTGACTCAAAACGACCCTATATAGGGTCTCCGAGGAGTGGCTGGTGAGTCTGAACCAGCAATCCTGCAGTTTAAATCGACCTTTTGGTCAAGTGCTTATCCTACAGTGCCATATTAGGAGACCATACTAAGTACACATTTTCATTTAATCACATCCCATGAGATGGTATTAATGCTCAGATTCAATAAGTGAAGTTGTACAGGTGTAAGAATTCTGCTCAAGGCCATGCAGTTAGAAAGCATTAGAACTGGGATGCAAATTTAAAACCAAATTTATTTTCAATGAGTTGATTGTAACTCATGGTAATCCTAAAGAACAGAGTACAACTGCCCTGTAGGATTTCCAAAGCTGCCATCTTAACAGAAGCAAATTGCCACATTTTTCTTCTGTGTTAACTGATTTTTCTGTTAATAGCCAAGTGCTTGACCAGTGTTATCACCAGGGCTCTGGGATGAAAATTTTGTTGTTATTAAGTGCTGCTGAGTTGGCTCTGACTCACAGCGACCCATTAGAGGGTTTTTCCAAGGAGCGGCTAATGGTTTTGAACCACCAACCTTATTATGGTTAGTAGCCCAGTGCTTATCCTATAGCATACCACACCAGGGACCCAAAGATGGAAAATTATTATTTTTTTGTTAAGTGCCGTTGAGTCGGTTCTGACCCAATACTGTAAAAGGTTTCCAAAGAGTAGATGGTGAGCTTGAAGCACCAGCCTTGTGGTCCAAACTGACTTTACAGTCCAGAGCATTAACCCACAATGTATAGCTAAATTACTTCAATGCTGTTTCTTATTGTTATTGGTAAGTACATCAAATTGATTCTGACTCATAGTGACCCTGTTATAGGGTTTCCAAGGAGCAGCTGGTGGGTTTGAACTGACAACCTTATGATTTATAGTCCAATGCTAATCCTACAGCATCACACCAGTCCATAATTATGTTACCCTAATTTCATACCTATACAGGGCCGTTGAGTTAGAACCTATTTGATGGCATTTAACAACAACAACAATTTCTTACTATGATGGTGGCGGTGGCAGCAGTGGTGTGCTGTCGAGTCAGTTCCAATTCAAAGCAACCCTGTATATGGTTTCTGAGGCTGTAAATCTTGCAGAGAACAGAAATCCTTATCTGTCTAAAACTGTTAACATTCTTCATTTCAATAAAAGAACAGATATTGCTAACCAAAAACAACCATAGACGGGAAGGAGGCTAGCTTGCAAAATGTGTCCTTTGGTTGTTTAAACAATTATATATTCCTGTGTGTTTGTGTGTTGTTGTTGCTGTATGTGCCGTGGAGTCCGTTTTGACTCATAGCGACCCTGTACAGGGTTTCCGAGGCTGTAAATCTTTACGGGAGCAGAAAGCCTCATCTTTCTCCTGCGGAACAGCTGGTAGTTTCAAACTGCTGACCTTGTGGCTCACAGCCAGATTAGTAATCACTACACTACCACAGCTTCAAAAAAATTTAAAATGAGGGGACAGAGGCAAATACTGTTAACCAATGGTGCATGGAAGGGATTGTAATTGTTGCAATGAAACAAAATATGATTGGTTGAGTGTAAAACCGATGTTCCCCCATGTAAACTGTCACTCAATTCACAATAAAAGCCTTAATTTAAAAAAAAGAAAAAAACTACCATAGAGAAAATTCCTGTAACATTACTTTTCAACAGCTATTTAATCTTTATTGAAACAAATACATAACCAGTATATCAAAGACTCTTATATTCAATTACTTTCTTAAATCACAAGGGTCCACACAGTATTCCATTTATATCTCCTTTTCTAATTAAGACATTAGAACACAGACTTATTTTTAAATTACATGTTAATAAAACCTAAATAATGTTCACAAATTATTACCATTTTAATTAGCTTAGTCAATTCTTAAACTAAAATTCCCAAAGCACATTTTTATCTTTATCAGATGACTTAGACTCCAATTTCACTTTTGTGGAGGACCTTGTAAGAATCATGCACAACATACATCATCAAAACATTAGTCTAAGGGAGTTCTGATGGTATAGTGGTTAAGCCCTCAGATGATAAACCAAGACTGATGGTTCAAATCCATCAGTCCATGAAAACAAAGATGCGGCAGTCTGCTTTACAACTTAGGATACCCTAAGGGGAAGTTCTACTCTGTCCTATGGGTTCGCTATGACTTAGGTGGTGGTGTTTTTTAATGTTTTATTGTGAATTATGTGATAGTTTACATGGGAGAATATTCGCTTTACAGTCATCCTGTCATATATCCTTTCATTGCCATGGTTACAATTCCATCCATGCAACATCAACCAACCAAAGGGTATACCCTATACGCCTGCCCCCTGGTCGTCAGCACACAGCACCTCTCCCTCTCTAGGTCTAAAGTCCCCAGCTGTCCATCTCTCCACATCATTTTCTCAGCCTCCATCTCTGGCGTCACTGCTTCTCTGGGTAGGCTCCCGCTCTCCGCTCTTTTCCCAGGGACCTCCGCTCCTAGACTGCAAAGTTAATCACGCCCCTACTTGCTACAAAACGTCTACCTTTACTTTTCTTTACATTTCCAATCTTCACAATCAGTCCAGATAACAATTATTCACTATTGTATCACTAGAGACCTATCCGCATTTCATTTCATCAACCCCACCTAGACAGACTGGATA
The DNA here is from genome assembly GCF_000296735.1 of Chrysochloris asiatica. Lineage (NCBI taxonomy): Eukaryota > Metazoa > Chordata > Mammalia > Afrosoricida > Chrysochloridae > Chrysochloris > Chrysochloris asiatica. The sequence goes on from NW_006408526.1 coordinate 2,103,256, forward strand.
CTACTCAGTGGAGATTCTACCTTCCTTCACGCCCTCTGGATCTAGGTTCCCTCTTAAAAGCTTATAAGCCAGTCACTTCTTGCCTTTTTAGCCCCTCCACTTTGGGTAGCCAATGTCCAAGTTGCCCATCCCTGTCTACTCTGTATACAGAGGGAGTAGGAATGATCCTCGCTATAAAGATCTGTTTCCTCTTCTGAGCTACTGCATCCATTAAGCGTAGATCAAGTTCATCAAATTATATCACATTACTCTTTTTTTCCTCTTCTTTCTTCTAGGTGAACTCTGATCATCCAGTCATTGAAACCAGGTCAAGTGGATACTATCCGCAAGTGTGGGTGTTCTTGTGCATATGCCCTGTCTTCTTATCAGCTGGACGCTTCTCCACTCTAGTCCTCTGTGGCTATGTCACTGACTCTAGGTCCAAGAGTCCCCAGGTCTTGCCACACTGTTGGCCAAAAAGGTCTCCACCCAGGTTCAAAAGAGTCTACTGAACGTTGTAGGGCTTAGCTCACAGCTTCATTGCTGTTTTTCCCTCACTTCCCCTTACTGGTGACAAACGTGGTCACCAATCAGAGCGTGTATTCCCACTGAGTCTTAGTCTTGGAAAGGGGTTTGCTTTGGGGGAATCCGACCACTTGCCTTGGTGTTTCCTAGGCAAGCAACTTGCTTGTTCTTGTAGTAATCAGTCGGTCTGCTATTATTGTTTTGTATTTTTCCTGTCGTCTAGCCACTTCAGATTGGTCTGCCCGTCCTTTCAAGTGGAAATTTCCCACCTCTGAAGATTCTAGATGCTGTTCAGGTTTCCACCTATAGTCTTTATGTATTGCAGAGGCTCTGCAGGAAGTCTCCTTCATTGGGCATGTTGTAGCCCCATTTTAGGTATTCCAATTATAGACAGAAGACAGACTTATAAGCTTTCTATGGTGATGTTTCTGGGCATTCCTTTCTCTCCCTCTCCAGTGTCTATTTTAGAATGGTATGCAAGGGAAACCAAGATTCAAAAGACAGCCAAGCATCTTAAAATTATTTCTCCCCTTTTCCCCCATTCCAAACATGTCTCAATCCCTGTATCTCAGAGGCCTGCTGTTTCAGAATAGGTTTGATAGCAACAAGTTTTCCAAAAAGATTTGCAATTACCAAGCAAAAGCTGAAATGTAAACCTTACCAAGTTTCAGAGAACCATGTTCTTACCTTTTTATCTTTTTCTAAAATGGTTTGGTCTCGTTGCTGTAAGAGACGTTTAAGCGACATCACTTCTTCTTTCAGTTGACTTATAAGGACAAAATTGTCTGTTCCCCCACTATCTGCTGACTGATTTATAGAGCTACTAAAAAGAAAAAAGTAAAATAGAGTTAAATAAAAGAGAAAAAAGAGGAGCAGGTATTCAAATTGCATAAATTAGACAATTCCACAAACATCCTTAAGGCTAATGCAAAAAAATATGTACCTGACAGAAATGGATGCAACTGGCAAATATACCTTACTAATGGCACACATTACATACACCTGCAGAAATATAATTCAGTATTAGCTTTTAGGGGGTCAATACTTCTAGTGTAAAGCAATAGGCAGCCAATTTGTACAGTAACATCAGCAAACTTTTGGCTAATGAATTAAAAATAAAATCACACTAATATTTCATATCTAAAAACAGGACAATTAAAAATGTCACATTTATTTGTGTTTCTTTGAAGGATAATTAACGAGATTATTCTCAATTAAGATTTCTTTTTTCAAAACCCAAATTTATTTCCCAAAAGAGCAACATAGTTCAGTGCCACTTATTGCCAAAATTAAGTTTAAAAAAATTTTAAACTGGTTATGCTTATTCTCCTAGAAGCTGCAAAGATTTACCATAGACGACACATGTTTCTATTCTTTGATCTAGTAACTGGCAATCAACCACAACTTGTTTTTAAGCTGAATTTTCTTAACACTAAAGGAATTCATTTTTACCTATCTCCATTAGATGGCTTAGATTCCAATTTGGGCTTTTTCTTTGGAGTTTCATTCTGAATTGATGCAGAGGATTTATGGCTGAAACCAAAAATTAGTAAGAGTAATTAGAGTTAAAAGGGGAGAGGGATCAAACTAATATTCTTTTCCAAGTATTTTTGAACATTATTGATTTTTTAAACCCTAGTAACAAAGTTCAAGGTATGTCAGACTTTAAAACATACAATTCAAAATACTTAAGAAAATATTTTAATATATTTACCTTTGCTTCCACAGTCCTTGCTCTTGTTCTGGACTCAAATTGCTGATCCTGAAAAATATGTAAATTATATCTAAGATGAGGCTTTCTACTCCCGTAAAGATTTACACCCTTGGAAACCCTATACAGGGTCGCTATGGGTTGGAACCAACTCGAAGGCACATAACAACAACAACATATCTAATAGCAGTATTTATTTAATACAACTTCATTTAACAGCATCCTTTCCAAATGGAATCAGATTATATATATTTAAAATATTTTGGCATATTCAATTAAGTTTATAAACTAAATATATATTGAATAATTCACATTCTAATGAGATAATATCTAATGAAATGACTATTAGCCAAGTTATTTAAAATTTTGAGCTTTAGTTCCTTCATCTGTAAGGTGGGTATAATATAACTGTATAAGATATGAGGATTAAATGAATTATGCATATAAAATCACTTAGCATGAGCTTGTGTAATGTATATATATTCACACACAGACACACATATTTGATACTGACTTATAGTGACCCTCCCTATAAGACAGAATAGAACTGCCCTATGGGTTTCCAAGGCTGTAATCTTTAGCCCTGGTGTGACTCTGTAAGATAAGTACCGGACTGGTAACCAAAAGATTGGCAGTTCAAATCCACCAGTCACTCTTAGAAACCTAATACAGGGTCACTATGAGTTGGAACCCAGTTGACAGCACAAAACAACAACCTTTACAGAAGACTGTCACATCTTTTCTCCTGTAATATACAAGGGGGAGCATATCTTTTAATTCAGTTTTCCACAAACTTTCTAAAGTCATCTCTATTGCTTTAACTGTGGAGATTTCTTAGGAAAAAAAAAAACAAAAAAGCAAACCCAGTTCTTAGAATCAGTTATAAATAAATTTCAAGTTGGAGGAACAGTAGTTGTAATTACAACAACCTGAGTTACTACTGTACTTGCAGCTATGAATGGTGACCCTAGCGAGGAATTCAGCTAGAGAGGCCTTTTTGTTTTATTCACCAATTTCAATATAAAATTATCAAACTATAAAAATTATACATGGATTAACAACAATATCCAGATTGCAAAGTGAGAATAATCACATAAAAAGTTATCATAAACATTTGAAATCTAATCTTAGATTCCTAAGAGTTGGTCATTATTGAAACCAAATTGATCTTGGTATTGGTTTTTCCTACCCCAAACACCATGTAATAGAGTAAAAAATCATAGAACCCTTTATTAAGCAAATCTGTCAAGATTACAAGCTATTGTTTACACTTCTGAAGGTGATGCTTCTGTCTCTAATCCTTCCCTGAAGAATTTTTAGTTCTTTGATGTACAACATACCATATCAAAATGGCAGTTTGGACATCCACCAGGGTATCAAATCGTGTTTCTTTTAAACATTCTTTGAGTTTGAGGAACAAAAACTGTCTGAAGGGACAAGGGTGAATGAGGTAAGAGTTCCCACAGAAATTCTTCTAATACAGACCTTGCTAACCTCAAATATTAAGTACAGTGTTGTGATGGGAAACAATTTCTCAGCACAACTTTCCTGTGTTACTTTTCACACCAATACAGCTTCCAATTTACTTTAGACTCCTAATATCTAATAAATTCTCATGATTATCCTGTGTCCTACAAGATAATCTATCAAGATGATCCCTGTGGGATCCCAAAAAACAATCACCATAACCTTCGGAGCTGATCTCTCTCGAATTGATTGACTTGAATTGGCCCAAGCAGTCACTATTTTTTCTGAAGGCACCCAAATAGATTAAGACAATTGTCTGCAGTCATCTACTGATTTTGTTTGGAACAACTGGTTTGGAACAAACCAATGTAGGACACTATAACTCCAGTAACAATACTTTTTAACTTAACCTCATATTAGAATACGTATGTACCTATTAATAGTTTTGGAGTCCTGGTGTCGTGCTGTGGGCTAATGCACTGGACTGTAAAGTCATTTGAACCACAAAGTCGGTGGTTCAAGCTCACCAGCCACTCCTTGGAAACTCTATGAATGGTCGCTATGGATTGGAACCAACTCCACGGCACAACAACAATTAATGGTTTTGATCTGAGAACTAAAGATCAAACTATGTAAATTGGTTGTCCATTCAGCAAATGTTTTATTATTCAATTTTGTTTTTCCTGAGTAACCAAAAGGAAAATAAAAACTAAAAGTCAAAACTTCTGAAAATACGTCACTCTTTCAAAAGATTGTTACTGTCACAGAATTTGATCTTTACAAACATACTCTGTGTTCTTTCCCATCATGCTAAGATAAACATCTGAAAGGACAGAGGAAAGGGACATTTTGGAAGTATCTTAGTAGTATGTCTGACAGATGCTGTTTTGGGATACTGTTACTTTGTCTTATTTTCTTAAAGTAAGAAACAGTTATTGCTCTTTGAGATGCTGGTATAAAGGTCACATGATTTCTTTTAAAACAGCAGATTAAAAGTAATTCTGTTTTTATTAGTTGCCATCAAGTTAATTCCGACTCATTATGACCCCATGGATGCAGAGTAGAACTCCTCAGTAGGGTTGGTTTTCAAGGTTCTAAGTTTTTTAAATACCAGGGCTATAATGCAAGATCCCTCTAGGCGTATTTAAATTTTAACGTTAAAGCTAGTAGTCAAGTACTTGACCATTTGCTTTATCCATTACTTTCAAGGTGGTGTAATGATTGTACACTCAACTGCCAATTAAAAGGCTGTTGGTTCTAACCTACCCAGCAGCTTGGTAACAGAAAGATGTGGCAATCTTCTATCTAAAAGACTACAACCTAGAAAATCCTATGGGTCAATTTTACTCTGTCACTGTGTAAGAAGCGACTCAATGGTACACAACAGAGAGCACTACAGAATTATGAGTCAAGTAGCAAAACTGAAGTATCAATGTCTCACAAATTCCCACAGTCTATTATATGCCTGTCAATAACTGAGAATCATAGTAAGACTGAACTACATAATACCCCAAAACACCATTATATGTTTCTACATAAAACCAAATCCACTGCCATGGACTCATTTGACTCAATGACCCTATATAGGGTTTCTGAGACTATACATCATTATGTGAGCAGATAGCCTCATCTTTCTCCTGGGGTTGGGAGTCCAACACCTGATCAGTAAGTGGTAGGCAAATCAGACTTCTATAAATAGAATTATGTTTTTAAACAATTATTTGGAACTTTAAAGAATCAAAAAAAAAAAAAATAAGGAAAAAAAATGTTCCTTTTACCACTTACATTCTTCTGCATTTTTTTATGATTTTTATATGAAGACTAAAATGACATTTAAAAAAACCTTTACACAATGAACATAAGGGTTAAGATATTACTACTATATAACTTCCCCCTGCAAAGTAACATTATGAATCAAGTAACTATCTAATACTTGAATAGAGTTCCTACTTGTGTCTGAAAAAGCAGAAAAGTACTAGTTAAATATTTATTTCTCACACTTTAGTCATCTCTGTGATTTCAAATGCTTCTATTATGATCCCAAAAGACAGAGCTAGGATTTTCTACTCATTGGTTTAAATTTGTTAACAAATTAATGATTATCTGAGGTAAATATAATTTTTATAAGTAAACTCTTAACAGCTCTTTTTTTAAATGAAAAAAGATACTGTGCCTTTTGATAATGTAAATCAGTTAAACATTAACTCTGCAGTATGTCTTGATTTTATGATAAAATCATAGTTTTACATAGTAATTCCATAAATCTTTATTATTATGGTTAACAGTCAAACATATATAATTTTAAAACTTAAGTGGGGAAACAGACTTAAACACTCAAGAAGCTTAGCATATCTTAGAAACTAGACTAGCGAAAGAAGTTAAACACCAATATATGTCATTAAAACGTCAAGGAGGATTTCACAAAACAAGATTTCAAAGTACTTACTTGTGATGGCTACTGCTGTGACGATGGTGATGGTGATGATGGTGGTGATGATGTTTTGAATGATGCTGGTCTTTCTCAGTAAGAGATGAAGAGGATGAATTGGAATGTGAAGATCCTAGGTTCTTCCTCTGTTCCTTTGTCTTCTGTAAAACTCTCTTATATGATAAAGTACAGAGCCAGCACAATAATTTTCCATCAACCTTTTAACAAAATATGTGTATTACATTAAGTGCACTCAAACTGGTTGTAAGTGAAATCAGGTAAAATAAAAGGTTTAACATCAAGCTATATTTTATTAGCACAAACACGAAGACTCTGCAAAATGGGAGATTAAATGAACACTTTTCTGAAACTTGGAATATTGTTTGTTTGGAGGATAAAACTGGTAAGGGTGATACTTGGATTCCCTGTTACTTTGGAAGCATTTTTAATTTACAAGAAGAAATTTTTTACTTTTTAATTCAAAAATAAGCATGCATTCATCAAACAAATCTTAGGTAGGCACTCAAGTGAATTCTAAATTACCGTGTAATTACTAAAATAGTAAAATTATTTCCCACTACAGTAAAAACTCATGAATTCACAGAAAGAAGGAGGGACGAGGCTGAATGACATATATATGTCAGGGGAAGGCAAGACACTTCTTTCCCAAATTAAGACTATAGCATGGGTGGTTCAGTGGTAGAATTCTCACTTGCCAAATTAAGACTATGAGAATATTAAGTTCCAGACTGTTCACACAAGAAATGCTGGAGAAGCATGTCTTATAACTAGACAGAATGAATTCATTGCTTTGGGAAACCCTGGGTGAAACCCTCAAAGAAAACAGCTATCCTCTAAGCAACTGCAACTCACACAGCAATAGGCTCACTTGCATGACTGCTGACCAGTAGAGACATACCACACACTTACTAAGTCACTATAGATATAAAAGAGCTTTGGTAGCATAGTGGTTACAAATCGGGCTGCTAACCTCAAGGTCGGCAGTTCGAAACTACCAGCTGTTCCGTGGGAGAAAGATGAGGCTTTCTGCTCCCGTAAAGATTTGCAGCCTCGGAAACCCTGTGCAGGGTGGGTCACTATGAGTCGGAACCGACTCCAGGTTACTTAACAACAAATAGGAAAAACAAACAAGAGTTTCAAATATGAGACACAGGTCAAAAGGCACACAAATGACTTTAAAGCCTAAGTACTAGTGTGCCATCAAGAAGGTTTTTACACCAGCAACTTCAGTGCTCTGCAAAAGGGTAACTAGATTTATTTAAGAATTCTCCAGAACCAAGTGGGGCTAAATAAATAGTACATAATTTTAAAGCATAGTAATTCAAATTGAATCTACATAAGACACAAACAAGAAAAATTTATACTTTTGCACTTTAATCCAACCTGCTTCCTGCCTTCAAAGATCCAAACAGATCATGTCTCAGCAGTATTTTAATAATAACTTGTTTGCTATTTTAATTCCCAGAACATGTCATATTATAAATAAAAAATACCTTTCTTCTTCCTTCTTCCTTCCGATCAAAAGCACATTGTTGTTTGCACTGTTCACAAGTCTGAGGTGGTCCATATTTTTTTTCTGAATTTGTGCAACGCTGACACTTGGTGCCAATAAATGCTGCAATTATGTTACAGTACTGACAAGGTTTGGGCTGAAAAACAAATATGCATTTTCTTTGAGACATTTAAAAAACGAGACGTTTGCTACATATGCCCAGTGTTATAGGTAAATTTCACAGATAATTACATTAATATATTACTTTGCTTTAACTGCCAAGTTTGTTCTTACTTACTCAATAGTATTTATCATGTTCTATTCAATAGTATTTATCATGTTTTATTAATTCAACTAATATGTATCTCTACAGTCATGTATTGCAGTGTTACAACTATTGGAATATTTCAACAGAATCATGAGAACTATACTTACGATGTGCATACCTACATAAAAGTTACACACAAAAACATTACAAGGAATGGCAATCTTTAAAGGCACTCATGCATGAAAAAATGTCATGTATGCTGGTGAACTTAATTATCATACTAGTAATTTAAGAAAGTATTTATTAACTTTTCACTATAAACAAGATACTAAAGGTGAATTATCAATGTACCAAAACTACATATAAACATACCCAGCACACACTAAAATAGCTTGATTTTCTTTGAAATCTGAGACAACCTAGGATTTTATAGACTCTTAGTGTGGTGTTATAGGATAAGCCTGGACTGCAAAGTCAGTTTCAATCACAAAGTTGGCAGTTCAAATTCATCAGCTGCTCCTCAAAAACCCTATACAGGGTTGTTATGAGTTGGAACGACACAATGGCACTTAACAACAAAGCAGAACTCTGACCAATAATCAGTGAAATTTCCATGTAAGCAAATGAGAGAATTTGTACTAGGATAATGTCGAGATGTTTGTGAATTAACACTTAAGTTGCGCAATTATCTAGAAATAGTTTGAAGTTCTGAAGAGGAGGAAAAGTCTGATTGTGCAAACTTTATGGATAATTAAGGTTTTCCATAGTCAGGAATTTGCTGTATTTGACTCTTGAAGAATGACTTCATAACTTTCACAATGAAATTCAATATACATAAAATATGCACATAATTATATTGCTTTTAAATTCTTGTAACCTCCTTATCACTGTTGACAGAAAATGTTATTTCATAAAATTTTTTGACCTATTGAAATATTTAAGAACATAGCAACACATATATTTTAAAAAGGTATCTTTAGGAAGAACACGTTGACTAATATAAAACATAAAACATACTTACTGTGCCAAACTGCTTCACATTTTGAGCACACTTCTTACAAATTGTGTGGGTTTTGCTAAAAAGGAAAAGGTATATAAATGATCAAATTTGAGTAGCTTTCTCAAATAGTTTAGCACAATGATGAGCTAAAACAAAGGGAAGAGTCAAAATTGACAGTGGTAGCGTAGTGGTTACAAATCGGACTGCTAACCTCGGGGCTCAGGGTCAGCAGTTTGAAACTACCAGCTGTTCCACGGGAGAAAGATGAGGCTTTCTGCTCCCGTAAAGATTTACAGTCTCGGAAACCCTGTACAGGGTCTCTAGGAGTCAGAATTGACTCCACAGTGGCACAGAACAATATAATTATTTACTCTAATAAAAATAAAGAACTCTTTAACTACAAAGAAATAATTTAGGGTTGTATTACTCAAATTTATTTCTCTTCCAACTACTAATTTCAGATATTTGTACTTTTAATGTATACTTCTTATAATAGAAACAAAGCAAAAACCTCCATGATTCCTATTTCCGAAATCTTCACACAGCATAGCTTTCCACATTGTTGTTGTTGTTAAGTGCCTTCAAGTAGATTCCGGCCCAAAGCGACCCTGTATAAGGTTTCCAAGGAGCAGCTGGTGAGCTTGAACCACCGACCTTGCAGTTCAAACGACTTTGCATTCTGACACATTAGCCCACAGCACCACACCAGGACTCCATATTAGCACCTACTTAACTTTCCACAAGAACACTCTCCCCCATTATGACTGTCCATAGCTACTACTGCAGTTATTTATTTTTTGTCTTTTCGGCTACTTTCTTGTGTCTGCTCTTAAAGGTACTCATCCTGTGAAAACCTGTGCTTCCCTGGGTAACAAGTTACTAGATTTCATTTCTGGAAGGTAATCAGCAACACTATAGACCTTTCCTCAGGTCCATGTCAGTGTAAGGCTTTACCAATTCTTTTTATATCTATATGGATTAATGGTGGTAGTGGCGGTTATGTGCCATGGAGTTGGTTCCAACTCAAAGCGACCCTGTACAGGATTTCCAAGGCTATAAATGTTTACAGAAGCAGAAAGCCTCACCTTTCTCCCACAGAACCACGTGTAGTTTCGAACTGTTGACCTTGACTTGTAATCATTTAGCTATGTTAAAAGCTGCTTACGTAGATTAATAGTAATTGCTTAAGTCTGCATTTCTTGTTAGCAAGACTATTATTTTCTATACAATAATCTAGTCTTTATTTCCTCAAGTACAAATTGAAGTCTAGTTGTAACATAACAACCATTGTTTTTGTCAATATTATCCCAGAAGTCTACCTTGTAAAAGGTTGACAACTCTAATTTAGGAAGCTAAGCGTTCTGTAAAAAATGTATTACAATTAAGAGATTATCCACCCTAAGCATTCCTAAAGGACAATACTTTGTCTTTATCAAAAACTGTTCAAGTATACAAACCTCTCTTGTTGAAATTCTGATCTGCAGTAAGTACATTTTACAATAGGATGCGCAATCCGACATTCCTGTAATGAAACAATACATTAGTCAGTATCTTAAAGTCCCAAATACCACTTTTCTGGTAGAAAAATGATTACATTGCCTAATTAGACGTCTAAGACATCAATAAAACCTGTTTCCTAAGGTAGACAATTGAGTGATTTATCATATAAGTGGCCAATTACAATTTAATTTCTTATGGAAGGCATAGATGTCTTTGTCTTTATTAGTTGTGGGGTTATGCTACAAATTAATTAATAAGGCTGTCAGGGCAGATTTCAACGATTGGTTAAAGGTGAAACTACTTGTTATTTTGCACCGTTGCTCACAGACAGCATCCCGGCTTTTATGGGATGGAAGGTGCTCCAAATCATAGAGCATTCTGTTCCCAAGCCAGTCGCTTCGCTTTCCTGCTCAGGGAAGAAAGATGCCATCAGCTTTGCGGCTTCGGATTCCTAGCAAGAAAGTGCAAAAACCGTCCCCTGCCTCCTGGTGGAAGGAGAGGACAAATCAGGTAAAAAATCGAGATGAAAACATCTCCACCCCAGGGTCTCTGCGGCATAGACAGGTGGCTGCTGCACTCAGGCTCATCCGAAACCCCGGGACGCTGTTGGAGTCGGCCCCGTCCTGGGCTGCTCCGTAGAAGGCAAGATTCTGTATCCCCTCTTAAGGATCTTCTCCAGTTGATGCCCAGGCCCTTGGATAAAGGGATTCCCGGTTGGGAAGCGAGGGCTTCACACCCCAAAATCCCTTAAGGGCCGGCAAAGAGTGAAGCTGCAGTGCAGCCAGCACCCAGCCCTCACGGGCTAAGGCCGAGGAAACCCCGCCCGCCCGCCGCCCAGCGCTCACGGACCTTGCAGAGCTGCTGCCCCTGGGAGAGCTCCTCGAAGGGATAGCGCTGAGTACACTTGGTGCAGGCATACAGGGCCGAGGCCGCCATCCTGCTCCTCAATCTCCTCCTTCGACGCCGCCCGCTCCGAGGCGGAGTCCTACGGAGGACTCAGGTGCCGCCGCTGCCGCCGCCGCCTGGGCCGCAGGCCCCTCCTCCTCCTCCCCCTCCCCCTGCCTCGCGCCCACCAGGGCCTCGCCGCGAGAGTCCAAATCTTGCGTACGACGCCGTCGTCTCCCTCCGCCTGCACTTCCGCCCAAGCCCACCCAGAGACACCGTCCAGCTACTTCTGCTTAGGCACCGATAGCGGCGGAGGGAGACGAAACGGATAGTTCGATGCAATTTCGCTGTGCGGCGGCAGATCCGCTTCCTTCCTGGCCTCCCGTCCCCGCCCCCGATTGGTCGCAGAAACTATTGCGTCACTCGGTCGCTCCTCCCAACCGATAGCCTGAGCTACGCAAGGAGCTCCCACAAAGGGAGGAAGTCGTTGGCCAATAACAGCTCGACGCTCTAGGCGCGCGAAATTGGCTTTAAACCAGCTCCGCCCAAAGGCCCGAGTCGCAACTATTCCTAGCAGCCAGTCCTAGACTTGGGTGAGAGCGCCACAATCTAATTGGGCAAAGGTTCACGGAAAGATTTCCTCGCTTGTCTTTCTTTCCCTTGACTTCTATTGGACCAAACCATTAAGTCCCTCCTAATCTGATTAGCCAGGAAGCATGTCACCTGGAGACCCATCCCTAAATCAAATTTACACTCTCTCGGGCATTTAACCCAAAGGAACTGATAGAAGTGTTTGTACCTCACATTCCTGTTTATTTAAATCGCTGAATTTAATTGCTACTGGAGATAACTCCTCGCTAACATTTTCTCTTAGACCAATCCCGATCCTTTGTAAAAGCTCGGAGCCTATTAGCCCGCAATGTTACTGGTTCCCCGTCACTCAATTACACACTACCTTGTGACGTCACCGAGGGAAGAGGCGGATTCTTTTCTATAGGAAGGCGTCCGCTTTCTTGATTGGCTACTTTAGACGTCCGTCAGGACGGTGTTGTCCTTTCGGCGTGCGCTTTGAGCGTAAGTGTCCTTGTGGGTGTGTGTAGTAGGGGTTTCAGTACCCTACACCAGTACTCCCGCCCCTTCCATCAGGGGCTCGGCTCGGGGTCGCCCCCGGTGGGCGACTCTTGAATCTTGAGGAAGATCTCTAGAATCCCGACCGCCCCGGAGTTGTAGTGGCCTGCGGGGCAGGCTGAAAGATGGCGACGGCGGCTGCGGCGTCGATCCCTGCAACTTCTTGTTCTCATTTGTCGGTAAGAAGCAGTTGTCTTTCGAATGGGCTCCAGGTCGTTTTTCCTCACGTTTCAGGGTGCTCACTGCCCAGCCTCTCACCCCATCGTAGGGGACAGCGGCGGGTGCTAACATACCCCAGCTTCCATTGATCCACTGTCGAGGCTTGCACCCTTAGCTTTCCCGGGAAACAAGTTTGACTAGTGTCCATCCTTTCCCCCTTCAGCCTAGCAGCCGAGATTACCGAGTGTTGCTGGGACTCGGACAACTGTACCCAACTCGCGGGCTTGCGACAGCATTGGTCACGTGGGTGTAACGGCCCCTCTTGGAAAGTCGCCGAGACCACATAGGCTTGCCTGCCTGGTTACTACTCAGCTCTGCAAGATCCGACCAGCCCATAGTTTCTCAAGTGCATTCCATTGCCTGCGTCGTGAGACTCTTCTTCCATCCTCCTGGTAGCTTTGTTTTATGACCCTGGTAGCTGTTGGCACGCACTTCCCAGCTAGCTTCGTATTACTAGGTCGCAACGTGTAAACGTCGTTTGTTGCGTGCTTTTCTGTTGTAGATACTTTCGTGCACTTTTTATTTTGTACAGCGATGGAGAGACTGGCAGCTGGGGAAGCTGCACTTAAGTATTTTTTGTTTGTTTGTTTAAACAAGTGCTACTATTTCATTAACTAACATTTGTCGAATTGTTAAAGAACGCTTAGTGTTTGGGGGGCCGGTGCATTGGGAAAGCTAGGAAGCAAAGGTGAGGAGGATCAGGTTGGGGCCATTATCTGTGCATTAAGCAAATGCTGGATGCCTAGCCTAAGATATTATGCTCTAAGATTACACAGATGAACCAACCCCTTCTCTCTAGGAGTAATGCAATGAAGATAAACAATGCATATTTAAACAAGTGAGCTCTGGCGTGATACTGTAGGATAAACACTGGACAGGTAACCGCAAATCAGCAGTTCAAACCCTCCAGCCTCTCTTGGAAACCGGTGTAAGTCCGCACACAACAAAAATTAGCTAAATATTACACAATACAATTTGAAAAGTGCTCTTGTAGCGTAGTGATAACAAGTCGAGCTACTAACCTCAAGGTCAGCAGCTCAAAACTACCAGCCATTTCGCGGGAGAAAAATGAGGCTTTCTGCTTCCGTAAAGATTTACAGCCTCAGAAACCCTATACAGGGTCCCTATGAGTCGGAATCAACACCACAGCACACCGCCACCACCATATTAAAATGATCAAGGCAAAAGCAAAAAGTAGATTAGGAGTGCTTGGGTAGATGAGGAAAGGTTTCCTAGAGAAGAAAATGAACTGCATAAAAAGATTGTAAGCACTTGCTGCAAGACAGGAAAGAAAGAAGTCATCTCAAGCATATGACAAAATTAATGCTTTCAGTAAACTTGAAATAATTTGGAATGAAGAAAGATAGTGTGGTGGCCTTGTTGGGTGAGATGAATTGTAAATAGACAAAAGTATGACCTTGTATGGAATCTGAACTAGAAATGGGATGGGGAGGGGCATAGATTGAGGAGTTTCCAGGATAAAATAATATGTTGTAGAAGCTAGGGAAGAAAGTTTAAGGATGCTAAGACCAGAGTCACATTGGGAAAGTCTCACTTTTCCTTAGTTTCAGATTTCTGTGGCAATCTAGTGTGGCTTTGTGGAATAAGCACTCAACAAGGTCAGTGTTTCAAACGCAACAGCTGCCCTTGTAAACCCTGTACAGTTGGAACCCCAGCTGGAACTGACTCAATAGCACTTAACAACATGCCACAACACACAGCCATAATGCTTCTTATAATCGAAGATGGTGAGACTTTGTCTCTAGTATTTTGGACATATTATCAGGAGGGACCAGTTCTGGGAGAAGGACATCATGCTTGGAAAAGTGGAGGGTTAGTGAAAAAGAGGCAGACCCCTTCCCCCCAAACAAGACGGATTGAAAAGTGGCAGCCATAGTGGGCTCAAACAATAATTGTGAGAATGGCGCAAGACCAGGCAGTGTTTCATTCTGTTGTTCACTGAACAGCATGGATCTAGTTATATTAAATGGAGATGCTTTGACCAGTCAATGATTACTAACAGGTAGATTCACAGATAATAATGCAATGTTTATAAAGCAGCTACCTTGTAAACCTCAAATGTGATCAGCAGTGAAGTGGGTGATAGATTGATGTTGGTCTTTTTTTTTTATTTTCCCAGTTACCACAGTCACCATCCTTATGTCACTTTATATTTGAATTAATAAGCCTGTCTTACTTTTTATTTTCCTGACTTTACCCAAGCTCTTTAACAGCCTTCACGTGAACTTCATATTGTTGTTGTTAAGTGCCGTCACATCTGTCCTGTGCCGTCTAGTTGGTTCTGACCTGTGTAGGGTTTCTGAGGACCAGCTGGTGAGCTTGAGCCAAACAGCCTTGCTGTTCAGAGCAACTTTGCAGTCTAGCGCATTAACCCACAATGCCACAGCAGAACTCCAACTTCATGTTAATTTTCCTTAACCTTAAAAAAAATGAATATATTTTAGATTTTATAAGTTACCTGTATATGATTTGTTGCAAAATTTAATAAAATGGATACCTTTATGTGGTTTTTTTTTTGTTTTGTTTTTTTTTTTGCATTTTCTTGGTTCTTTCTCTCACACACAATAATTACCATAAATTTAAATATTATTGTGTTAGTATTAGTACTCACATGGAGTCCTGGTATGGCACTGTAGGTTAAGCATTGGGCTGCTAGCCACAAGGATGTCGGTTCAAACCCACAAGCCGCTCCTTGGAAATACTATGCCAGGTTGTAGTGAATCAGAATGGACTCAATGGCGCTTATAGTTCTGTATAACCAAATCCCACTGCCACCCAAGTAGATTCCAACTTATAGAGACCCTGTATGGGGTTTTCTGATAAATCTTTATGGGAGAAGGAAGCCTCATCTTTTTCCCACAGAGTAGCTATTGGTTTTGAAGTGCTAACCTTGCAGTTAAGCAGCCCAGTGCTTATCCTACAGTGCCAGCTGTTACTTTAAGCCTTTTTCGCATGTTAACGCACTTAATTCTCACAATAACCTCTTTGAAAGTTGGCATTATTATTTTCATACTTTGGTTGAGCAATAAGGTTAAGCCAAGTTTACACTAGTAAATGGCAGAGCGTACATTTGAACTCAGTTTGGCTATGGGTCCCCACTTGTAACCATGCCTTTTTTCTATTATTTCCACATGTAGATGTGTTCCTGCCTTTTGTTTTGTTTTGTTTTGTTAATATAAGATGAGTCATACTGTTTACATTCTTTTGTGGTGTACTTTTTCTTTCTACATTAAGTTTTTGAGGATCATCATGTGTTCTTTGTCATGTAACTTATTTATACTTTTGTATAAGATAGTATCTTTATGGATTTTGTTTGCTAATTATTAAAAACAATGTTACTGTTATCTTTGTATGTAAATAATGTGTCATAAGCAAACTTCTGTAGAATAGCAGTTCTAAAGTCCAAGGATCTTGGGATTCATAAGACCCTTTCAGGGGGACACCTGGTCTTTTCTTATCTGGGTTACAAAGTTTTCTTCTTGCATATCAACCATGAAAGTACTAGTGCTAGCTTCAAAAGGTTGTAAGACTAACCATTAATACAGGAATTCTGGTGATGCTGTATGACAAGCATTGGACTGCTAACCACAAGTTTGGCGGATCAAACCCACCAGTCACTTCTTGGAAATCCTGTATTGGATTGCTGTGAGTTGAAACCGACTTAATGCACTTAACAGCAATAAATATAATATTGATGTTAATGTATCATGGCTTTATTATTTTTGAATTTATTATTAAATATCTCAAAAGTTCTCAGCTTTAACTTTAATATGGTAAATGTCAAGATGTAAACCTTTAGTGCCTTCAGTAATTTTTAAGTCTATAAAGTGGTCCTGAGATCAAAAATTTGAGAGAATAGTTCTAGAGCAGTGACTTGAAACTAGAAATTGGACTGAGCTCCAGTAGTTCATTGTGGAATATATGTAGTAGCTCGGGCTGTATGATTTTACTATGTAAAAAGGAGAAGGAAAGAGAAGACAAGTTCAATGAATATATGTTTGAGTGAAATTACTGGGTCATAGAGTATGTGCCTGTGTTGGAAGAAATACAGCCAGAATAGAATGCTCTTTAGAAGCCAAAATGGCCAAACTTCATCTCTCATACTTCAGATGTTATCAGGAGTGACCAGTCACTGGAGAAGTACATCATGCTTGGTGAAGTGGAGGGTCAGTAAAAGAGGAAGACTCCAAATGAGTTGGATTGGCACCGTGGTGGTAACAGTGGGCTCAAGCGTAGCAGCGATTGTGAGATTGGGCTGTGTTCTGTTGTGCATAATAAGGTCACTGTGAGTCTGTGCCACTCGATGGCACCTAACAACAGAGTATGTGCTTTCAGTTTTACTTGGTAATGAAAAGTTGTTTTGCCTTTTTTATGTTTTTAATATTTTGATTTTGGTGAGTTATTTACACAACTAATTAGGTTCATAATGAACAAGTTGAGTAACACTGACTACATTTTCCACATTGTCATATTCTTATTAATTTTGTTCTGTTCTGTTTCCACTAATTTAGCTTCCCCATCTCCCTTTCCTGCACCTCAACCTTCTCATCTTTGCTTGTGGGTAAATGTTGACTATTTGATCTATCTCATATAGATTCTTTGCTGAAAAGTGACCTCTGGGAGTTGTTTCATTTCAGAGTTTTAAGGGTACTTCAGGGCAATAATTGTCTGGTCTCTAAGGAACTGGTGGCATAATGGTTATGAATTGGACTCAAAGTCAGCAGTTCAAAACTACCATGGGAGAAAGATGAGGCTTTCTGCTCTTGTAAAGATTTACAGTCAGAAACAAATCCTCGGCACACTACCACCACCACCAGTCCAGTATATCTAGCTTCCCCCCCCCCCCCCCCAAGAATTTTAGTTGAGTTCTATAATTTTCTCCCATCCTATCTATGGCCATCTGTTGTGTCTATCCTCAGAACTATCAGTACTGGAAGTCAGGCACCATCTAGTTCTTCTGGTCTCAGTAGACTAATTTCTTCTTTGAGTCTTTAGTTTCCTTTCTTTCTCTTTTGCTCTACTCCCTGTTGTTTCATGAACTCACCATTATTCTTTATAGCTGTGTAGTATTTTATTGAATGTACAATGGTGCTTGAAAAAGTTTGTGGGAAATTAAAAGATACTGGGATTTTTTTCATGAATTTCTCGACACCTCTGCAAATACCCTTTTTATCCATCCATTCCTCTGTTGATGAGCACTTAAGTTTTTTTTTTTGCTATTGTGAATAATGCTGCCATGAATATATTTCTAGCCCTGGTAGCATAAGGATTATACATTGGGTGCTAACCGCAATGTCAGTAGTTCTAATCCACCAGTTGCTTTTAGGGAGAAAGATAAGGCTTCCTGTTCTATAAAGATTTACAGCCTCAGAAACACTATACAGGGTTGCTGTGAGCCAGAACCAACTTAACAGGACACCACCACCAGTATATATACCTGTTGTTGTTAAGTGCTGTCCAGTCAGTTCTGACCCATAATGACTGTATAGGGCTTCTGAGGAGCAGCTGGTGAGCTTAAACCACTGACCTTCGGGTTCAAACCAACTTTGCAGCATTCAGTATGTATTCATCTAGGAGTGGAATTTCTGAGTCATAAAATAGCTCTTCTATTTTTAACTTTTTGAGAAAGAACCAGTCCGTAGTGATTATATCATTTACACTCTCACTAGAAGTAGACAAAGTTTCCAATCTTTCCACAATCTCACCAGCATTTGTTCTTTTCTGGTGGGTTTTTTTGTTTTATTTTGTTTTGGATGCTTCATTTTTGTGGGAGTGAGATATGGTGTCTTATTGTAGTTCTGATTTGCATCTTGGGTAGCGTAGTGGTGACGAATTGGTCTATGAACCTTAAGGTCAGCAGTTTGAAACTATCAGTTGCTCCACGGGAGAAAGATGAGGCTTTCTGCTCCCGTAAAGATTTACAGCCTCGGAAACCCTGTACAGGGTCCCTATGGGTCGACTCCACAGCACTTAACAACAACAATGGTAAATAACATAGAGCCTCTTTTCATGTTTTGGTTGACTTCTTAAATGCCCTCTTTGGTGTCTTTTTATGTCCTTTGCCCATTTTAAAATGGAATTTTTGTCTTTTTGTTGTTGAATTGTTTAAGGTCGCTGTTGAATTGTTTAAGGTCGCTGTTGAATCGTTGAAGTTTTCCATGAATTTTAGAGATTAGTTCCTTATCACATATGTTGTTTACAATTTTTCACACCATCTGTAGGTTTTTATTCAAAAAATCTTAATGAAAATAGGTACTTAGTTTTTATGCAGTCCCAGTTATCTAATTTGTGTTCTGTTGCCTCCTGCATTTATAGTTGTATTTGGTAGCTAAATTGTTTTTCAAAGAGATTGCATCAGTTTACATACCCACCAGCAGTTTCTTTTATTCTGTATCCTCTTTGTTTTGGGAGTTGATTTCCATAGTAACTGAGTAGGGTGTTCTTGGCTGTCATCTTTACAGAAGCAGATCACCAGGTCTTTCTGCTGTTGAGCTAACTGCTCTGCCATCATGGCTCTTTATACCTTCTTTAACAGATGGTGTTATTGCAGTTTTACATTTTTGCTAATGAGCTGTTGAAATGGAATCCTTGATCATAACTGAGGTTGCATTCCTTCCACCCCAGTACATTTGCTGATTTGTGTGTGTTTTCCCATGAGATGCTGTTTACATGTTTTTTATTTGGGTTAGGTTTTATTGATTTATAGACATTCTTTAAGTATTCTGGATGTTAATCTCTGGTCGATTCAGGGTATTGTAAATATACTTGTTTATGGCTTGGGATGTTTTGTTCATTTGTTATTTTGGTGTTAACCTTTAATAAATTTTCTTAATTTTAATGTAGTGAAATTTAGTAACTTCCTTTTTATGATTAATGCTTTTAAATTTTTATTTTTGAGAGTAGGGATTACATTTAAGACTAGGATTAGTGTTAGGGGTAGGGTTTAGGCTAGGGATAGGAGTAAGCCTTGGTCTAGTTTTAGGGTTATAATTAGGTTTCGTTTATTTTTCTTGAAATCTCTATATTTACTTTATGCTTTTTTGTTGTTATTGCAAACTTGTATCTTAGGTTCCCTATTTTCATTCTTGTAGGTTGTTGTACTTTGAATACTTCTATATCTGGGTCGTACCTCAATGTAAAGAAAACAAAAATCCTCACAATTGGACTAATAAATAATATGATAAATGGAGAAAAGATTGCAGTTTTCAAAGACTTCATTTTGTTTAAATTCACAATCAACACTCATGGAAACAGCAGTCAAGTAATCTGAAGATGTATTATAATGATAAATCTGCACAAGACCTCTTTAAAGCATTCAAGTGCAAAGATGCCAGTTTGAGGACTAAGGTGCGCCTGACCCAAGCCCTGGTATTTTCAGTAGCTTCACATACATGCGAACATTGGACAGTGAATAAGACCTTAGAAGAATTGATGCATTTGAGTTATGATATTGGGGAAGAATACTGAAAGTACGATAGACTGTCAGAAGAACATGCAAATCTGTGTTTGAAGAAGTATAGCCAAAGTGCTTCTTAATAAGTCAGGATGGAAAGAGTGCGATTCTCATACTTGAGACCTGTTATTTATCAGGAGGGACCAGTCGCAGTAAAAAAGGGCATCATGCTTCATAAAGTGGAGGGTCAGTGAAACAGAGAAAGACCCCCAGAGAGCTACATTGGCCCAGTGGCAGCATCAGTGGGCTCAAGCATAACAATTATGAGGAAGGCATGCAGGACCAGGCAGTGTTTCGTACTGTTGTGCATAGGGTGACTCTGAGTTGAAACTGACTGGACAGCACCTAACAACAGTAACAACAATAGTGTCTGAGTTGAGTTCTGGGTGATATTGCCTTGTGTGTTAATCTCAGATTGTTGTCTACTGTTACTGATTCACTGACCAACAAACTCCCATTATTGTTTTTGTATGGTTGGTCTGGTTTTTATGATTGTTTTTCATTTCTGTTCATCTGCAAATATTCTAATTTCGTCATCATATTTGATGGATAGTTTTGCTGGGAATATGTCATCCCATTTCATCTTGCCTGCATGGTTTCTGATGAGAAATCAGTTTAGTATTATTAGTTCCCCTTGTAAGTAACTTGTTTTTTTTCCCCCAGCTGTGCACCATTCTTTTCTTGTCATTGGTTTTGAAAATTTTGATTGTAATATGTCTTGGTAGTTTTCTCTATCCTGTTTGGAGTTTGTTAAACTTCTTGAAAGCATATTTTGTCATCATGGTGTCAGGGAAGTTTTCTTCCAACAACTCTTCAACTAGGGCTCCAGTTCCCTATATATATGGTGGATAGGTATTTATGTCCTGTATATTTTTAATGAAATGTAAATTATTTGAGACAAAACCCATGTCTTACTGACTTTCTGTATCCTACAAAGTTTTAGACATTTCATGAATATCCATGAAGTATTCAGTTGTTTGCTATAAATTAGTTCAGTCATTTGTAGCAGCTTCTAATCTTGTAAACAGACAATACTGTGTTTACTTTTCCAAATGTACATTTCACCATGCATATTTTTTAATTGGTTGTGAGTACCTTATTTAAGTATGTCTGTACAGCACTTGTATTGAAGTTTTGTGGATATTTTTTCTTTTTGTAGTATTTAGCTACATTTAGACTTACATGAGACTCTTTAATGTCTTATTTTTTAAAAGAAAAGTAATGGTTATGTTTTACTATGTGTAGTAAGTGGATTTTTTTTTTCTATTGCCCCTGTCATTGTAGTATATGAACTGTCAATTTTGGGTCATGAATACATATACCTGCTGTTTGTGGCTTACAATTTGGTAAGGTAATTTCTATGTTTTTATTTTTCAGAACAGCTTAACCGAACCATCAAGGTCAAATGGAAATATGGTTCACCATTCTTCATCTCCATATGTAGTATATCCACCTGATAAGCCTTTTCTTAATAGTGATATGCGACGCTCCCCAAATAAGCCTACATTTGCCTATCCGGAAAGCAACAGTAGAGGTAATAGAGGCTAACAAAATAGCTACTATTTTGTTTAGTCACTGCTCAAAATTTCTTAATTGTGCCTTCTGTTTATTTTTAAATTAAAGGGAGAGAGTATGTTTTCCTGTTTTCTATTTTTTTTCTTCTTAAATGGCAGTGCTTTTCTTTTGTTCCTTTTCTTGACTGTAAACATTATCACCCACCGTGCTAAGTTGCCTTGAATAGTTTGTGATTGCTCTGTCATCTCTGGTGTCAGTCTGGAACCAAAGACTAGTGTTTCCACTTGTGAAATATCCCCGAACCTATTGACTGTCTCTTTTTTCATTGTCATTACTTTGGTTCAGGCTCTTATCATCTGTTGTCTAGGTAATTCTATTGCATAAATATTGTCTTGGGGATAATTGTTATTGTGGTGCAATGGATTGCTTTTATATGGCCTTTCCCACCGTAGTCTTGTAATTATCACCAAATGATTGGATTGTTGTTGTTGTTGTTATATTGCCGTGGAGTCAGTTCCGACTCATAGCGACCCTATACAGGGTTTCCGATGCTGTGAATCTTTACAGGAGCAGAAAGCCTCATCTTTCTCCCGCAGAACAGCTGGTAGTTTCGAACTGCCGACCTTGAGGTTAGCAGCCCGATTCGTAACCACTACACTACCAGAGCTCCTTAGTGATTGGATGCAACTGTATAAAAATGGTGTATGGAGCCTTCATGAGGAGATTGGTCAGTTTTGCCATGCGCTGGGCTTTAAGTAACCCATCCCAGAGTCAGGAAGAGGAAATTTCACTGTCACTAGAATGGAGTCCTGGTGTGATGCTGTAGGATAAGAACTCGACCTCAAGGTTGGTTTGTACTTAAAACCCACCAATGAGTCGCTCCTTGGAAACCCTCCCTATATAGGGTCACTGTAAGTCAAAATCAACTTCACAGCATTTAACAACAACAACCCTATCATTGTTTGGACCTGAGGTCTGTTCACTGAAAACCTACACCTGATAGAATGCTGTAATACAAGAGATGGCGATCAGCAGAGGCAGAGAGCCAACATCAGCTGAGGCAACAGAACTAAGACCAACAGGAGATGACATGGTGGGCTTCCTGACTCATGGAGCAAGAGAACTGAACATGGTTAGGCAGGGGGCTTGCTGCAGAGTGGGGCTCCTCTGGCCTCTTAATAACTGATTGAAAGAATTTTGCAATACTTTCCTAAGCAGGACAGAGACTGGCCTAAGAAAACTAGCAACTGCCTGTGGGCATTGCTGAGAAGCTGCCCTAACTGAAAAATGATATCCTGAGTCGTTCTTGATCTGTTATTTCTCTAATAAATCCCATAATCCATGAGTATTGTGTGTAAGTTCTCTGTGGTAATTGCAATAAATTATCAAATCTAGCAGAGAATTAGAGAGTGCTTGTGAGAAAGATAGTTGGTGTCATAATTGTTTTTTTGTTTTTTTAAAAAAGTACGGAGAGAGGAGATATGTCTGACCTCCGCTTCATAGGACTCCACCTTGGGCTGTTGGTCTTGACTTTTCTCCCCCTTCTGAAGCTAAAAGAGGTCAGAGGACCCTGACACCATTGAAACAGCTGTAAATGCCTAACTAATATGGTCCTCCTAATTAATTTAGCCTCCCTTTCTTCTTCAGTTGACAACATTCCTAGTATTTGTCATCTCTCCCACTTAAAAAAAGAACAAAAGTTTCAGTGCTTTTGTTGTTGACTTTGCATTATGTGAAAACTGCCTGCCATACCAGCTTTATCCTAGCCTCTCTTCCATTCTTTGCCCTATTTTGAAATATACTTATTCTTGAAACTTCATGTGTGTTAGTTTTCTTGCTACCCTGACAAATTTATCATTTCAAATAGTTTCTGTAGGTCAAAAGTATTAGTTGGCTTAGTGGTTTCTCCTGCTTTGGGTCTCGTAATGCTGAAATTAAACTATCAGCTGGGCTGTGTTCCTTCCCAGAGACTGGAGAAGAATCTGCTCCCAGGCTCACTCAGGTTTCTGGTCAAATTCAATCCCTTATGGTTGTAGGACTCAGATCTCTGTTTCCTTGTTGGCTGTCAGCTAGGGCAAATCTTTGTTCTATAGGCTGCCTGCCTAGATCCCTTCTCATGCTCTCCTTATTGTCCCCTAACTTGCTTCAAGTCTGATTTTTGCTGTATCTGTCTCATGGATCCTAGTATGGCCCTATAGGATAAGCACTGGACTGCCAGCTGCAAGGTCAAGAGTTCGAACCATCCAGACAATCCTGGAAAGTCCATGCAAGGTCACTGTGAGTTGGAACTGACTCACAGCACTTATCAATATCAATTTTCTAATCACAGATGGAAAAAAATTTGTTTTTAAGTACTCGTTATTAGACTGGGCCATCTTGACTATTAATGAATAAGCTTATTTTAAGGTCCAAAAACTTAGTTATTGTGTAAAAAGCCCTTTTTGCCATGTAGCGTAAGGTATGTATAGCTGTTAGGGATTAAGGGCATGGCGTCTTTGAGTGTCCAGTCAGCTTGAATATTATGGGAATTCAAAATTTTTCAGGGAAAAAACCTTCATTTAACTTTTTGAAGCCCCCTGTATATCAGCCTACCACCCCATCCATGTTAGCTTTGCAAAGTTTTTCTTCCTCTGGTAGAATTGTACTCATTCTTTAAAAGTCCAGAATAATCTGTTATTAGTTATTTCCTCTGAGAAGTCTTCTTTCATTCCACTACCTTTTCTAACACGTAACATAACTCTTTCCTCCCCAGATATCTTCTCAATTTCTTGTCCTTTGTTCATATATCATCCAAAACCAAACCAATTACCTTCAATCTCCACTCATCAATACGTTCAATATTGTGTGTGGGGCAGGCGGGGAAAAGCGCAGAAGTAATGATTTCTCTATACTCCCCATATTGACAGTAGGTTTTGTTGGATTGATGCTTTGTAAAATCACTGCAAAAGTAGGATGGATCATCATGATGATCTGGAGGCATTGCTTAAACAGTGCACAACACCATTCCATGATGAGATAAAAGAAACAAAACAACAGGTGCATTGTTTTTTTTTCTCTTGTTCATTTTTCTTTCTGGATTTCTTTCTTAAGTGCCATCAAGTTGATTTTGACTCATGGTGATCCTGCATTGGGTTCCGAGGCTATGAATCTGATGGAGCGGAAAGCCTCATCGTAGATGTAAAGATGAGAACTAGATATGATACAGCAGTGAAAGGGTTAATATCTGAATCTTACAACTTATTTGAGGAGACCTGGTAGTGGCAGAGTGGATAGGCTACTAACTGAAAGGTCTATGGTTTGAAGCCATCAGCCACTCCATGGAAGAAAGATGTGGCAAGCTGCTTTTGTAAAGATTAAGCCTTAAAAGCCCTTTGACGTCTAATAACTCCTACTCTTAGCAACTCTGTAAGGTAGAGTAGAACTGCCCCATAGAGTTTCCAAAGCTCTAAATCTTTATAGAAGCAGATTTCACATCTTTCTCTCATGGAGTGGCTGGTGATTTTAAACTGTCAACCTTTATGTAAGCAGCTGAGTGTTTACCACCCATACCACCAGCCTTAGAAACCCTGTGGAGTTATTCTTCTCTGATATGTGACATTGCTATGACTTGGAATTGACTCAGTGGCAGTGGATTTTTATACATTTATTGTTGTTGTTGTTGTAATGTGCCGTGGAGTCGGTTCCGACTCATAGCAACCCTGTACAGGGTTTCTGAGACTGTAAATCTTTACTGGAGCAGAACGCCTCATCTTTCTCCTGCGGAACAGCTGGTAGTTTCGAACTGCTGACCTTGTGGTTCGCAGCCAGATTCGTAACTACTACGCTACCAGGGCTCCATATATATATATATATAAAACAAACAGTTGTTAAAGACTGATTAAAGTTTATTTTAGCAAATACTTTGGAATTCCAATTATGGACTAGGATATTATTATCTGTCTAGTGTTCTATACAACTAGTCCATGGTTTAAAAGGTAGTTTTATTCTGAGATTAATTTTTTAAGGTTTTTCAATGTTTTTCCCAGAATCCTAGTATGGTTCTGTAGAATAAACAGTAGCCTGTTTCAGCTGTAAGGTTGGCAGTTCATACCCACCAGCTGCTCCTTGGAAATCCTGTACATGGTCACCATGATTCATAACCAACTTGGCACTCGACACTTAACAGCAGTAATTTTTTCCCCAGGTGATGGTGTGCCGTGGAATCCGTTCCGACTCATAGTGACCCTGCACAGGGTTTCTGAGGCTGCAAATCTTTACGGGAGCAGAAAGCCTCATCTTTTTCCCACGGCCATCTGGTAGTTTCAAACTTCCTACTATGAGATTAACAGCCTGATTCATAACCACTATGCTACCAGAGTAGCCAAAAAATTCCTAAACTAAGAAATGCCCATTTAACTTATAATGTGACTAAAATATAACACTTTTTTTATGTAGAGAATTATATCACTGCAATAATAATTAAACAAAATTTTTTTTAAGTGTGAAATTAAATGTAACAGCTTTCAGATAAAGCAAATACATTTTATTTAATTTTCACTCCCCTTAAAAATTGCTTGAGGTATATATATTCACAACTTACAGGTATAGCAATAGCTCAGAGATGATTTTTAATATGATGGAGCTTCAAAAAATATTCATGGAAATGGTATTAAAAGATCATAGAATTTCTTCAGGAACTGTTTGATGCTCTTTTGTTCAGTGTCATAAAGGGTCCTGATAGAAAGCCAGGATTTAAATCCAAGTTTTGTTGATATCAAAATGTTTTCTTTTCCCACTTTTTCCACAGTTAACCCTCAAATATGTATTGAATAAATCAAATCCAATTTTGAATAGAGGAAATACTTGTTAGGTCACCATGAATTGGAATCTACTTAACAGCAAAAACTCTTCAGTTTAGTTTTATTTTAATGTATTTTACTTGCTGTATTTCCATTTCACTTTGAGAGATCGTTAAGCTGTAATTTGCATTTTTGAAATTTGAAATTATTACTCTTTACAAAAACATATGAACATCTTTGTTGTTGTTAAGTGCTGTCAAGTCAGGTCTGACTCACAGTGATTCTGTCTAGGCTTTCCAGTGAGCGGCTAGTGTGCTTGAACCATTGACCTTGCAGGTCAAAGGACCTTGCAGTCCAGCACATTAACAGTCCACAATACCACACCAGGACTTCTTCCAGCAATGAATTATGTGTGAAGTGTTTCTGTCTAGGAAAGTCTACTTAAGCCTCAGACCAGGCTTTTATTGGGAGCTTATTATGTGTGGAATCACCTTGCAGAAAGCCATTTTTCTCTGTTCTTTCAAGGCAAATGAATGGAACCGACCAGATCAAGAGGGACTGTCTGGGGGCCTGATGCTAACTAAACCTTTTGAGGCATGATCAAATCTATCATGGCCACATGATGAGGCTGATAACAGCTCAAATGGTGCTTCCTGGTTAATGACCATGCAAGGGAGACAGTTGTGTCCCTTTTGAGACATGGAAGCTTCATGTTGTGCCGCCCCCCTTGGACCTCACCCTATGTGTCTCTTCATTTATATCCTTTGTCTTTTAATTAATGTTTTTATTGCAGATATGGTGGTTTTTGTTTTTGGTGAGATCTTTAGTTATTCCAGTGTGGAGGACTCAAATGAGACTGACTTGTCTAAAGTGGAGGGAGTTGTGAACTCTCAAGTTTGGGACTGGTTTGCTGAGGTAGCAGAGTTAAAATTCCCAGTTTGGGGCTAACTAGTATGAAGTGGCCACTACACGCCTGGCAGTTTGTCTTACTGTGGTAGCTTGTATGGTGTTGTGATTCTTGAAGCTATGCCACTGGTATTATAAATACCAGCAGGGTCAACCAAGGACAGGTTTCAGATGAACTTCCAGGCTAAGATGGACTACTTCCAAATATTTATGAGTAACAGTGGAACACTGTCAGATACACCAGAATATTGACTATTGAAACATAATGGACAGCACTTGAATATTGTCAGATACAGTGCCAGAAGATGATCCCCACAGCGTGGAAGGCACTCAAAATATAACTGGGGAAGAGCAACTTCCTCAAAGTAGAGTTCACCTGGTGATGAGAATAGAATAAAACCTTCAGGACCTTCATTTGCTGATGGGACACAACTCAAGATGAAGTAAAACACCTTTAAACATCCATGAATAATTGGAACATGGAATGTATGAAGTATGAATCTAAGAAAATTGGAAATTGTCAAAAATAAAATGGAACGCATAAGACATTGATATTCTAGGCATTAGTGAGGTGAAATGTAATGGTATTGGTCATTTTGAATTTGACAGTCACATGGCTTACTATGCACAGAATGACAAATTGAAGAGGAATGGTGCCATATTCATCATCAAAAAGAATGTATCAGGTTCTCTCTTGAAGTGTACAATGCAATGTGTGATAGGATCAGATCCATACGCCTACAAGGAAGACCAGTATTCAAGTTTATGCACCAACCACTAACACCAGTGATGATGAAATTGAAGAATTCTACCAGGTTCTTCAAAAGAGCTCTGGTAGCATAGTGGTTATGAATCAGGCTGCTAACCTCAAAGTCGGCAGTTTGAAACTACCAGCTGTTCCGCGGGAGAAAGATGAGGCTTTCTGCTCCCGTAAAGATTTACAGCCTTGGAAACCCTGTGCAGGGTCACTATGAGTTGGAACCAACTCCCCAGTACTTAACAACAATACCAGGTTCTTCAGTCTGAAATTGCTCAAACATGCAATCAAGACATATTGATAATTACTGGTGATTGGGATGCAAAGGTTGGGAGCGTAGGATCAATAGTTGGAAAATAGGGCCTTGGTGATAGAAATAATACTGGAGATTGCATGATAGAATTTTGCAAGACCAATGATGTCTTCATTTTAAATACCTTTTTAAACAACGTATAAGACAACTGTAAACATGGACCTCACCAGATGTAATGCACAGAAATGAAAGAGACAATGAAAAAGCTCCATATCATAGCCAAAACAAAGCCAGGGGTAGACTGTGGAGCAGACTATCAATTGACTGAAGCTGGAGAAAATTTCAGCAAGTTCACAAGACCTAAAATATGACTTTGAACACATACCACTTGAATTTAGAGATCATCTGAAGAACAAATTTGATGCATTTAGACACAAAAGACCGAAGACCAGTAGAGTTGTGAGATGACATCAAGAGCATCCTATAGGAAGAAAGTTACACGTTATTAATTAAGAAGACAAGAAAGGAAAAAAAGACCAAAATGTATGTCAGAAGAGGCTCTGAAACTTGTTCTCCTGCATAGAGATGCTAAAGCAAATGGAAAAAGTGAGGAAATAAAAGAGGTAAATAGAAAATTTCGAAGAGGAGCTCAAGAAGACAAACTAAAATATTTTAACAAAATGTACGAAGACCTAAAGTTAGAAAAGGAAAGAACCTACTCAACGTTTTTCAAGCTGAAGGAACAGAAGAAAACACAAGCCTCAAGATGCAATATTGAAGAATTTTATGCTCAAAGCATTGCATGATGCAGAAAGCATCAAAAGAAGTTAGGAGGAATACACAGTGTCACTGTACCAAATAAAAAGGTCAGTGTTAAAACATTTCAAGAGGTAGTATATGATCAGGAGCCAGTGGTACTGAAGGAAAATGTCCAAGATACATTCAAGAAATTGGCAAAGAACAAGGTTCCAGGATTTGTTAGAATACAAATTGAAATCTTCATCAAACTGATGAAACACTGGAGGCACTCACTCATCTATCCCTAGAAATTTGGAAAACAACTATCTGGCCGACTGATCCATATTTGTGCCTATTCCAAAGAGAAGTGACCCAACAGAATGAGGACATCAATGGACAATATCAGTATTATCTCATACAAGTAAAATTTTGGTAAAGATAATCCAAAAATGGCTACAAACATACATTGACAGAAAATTCCCAGAGGTCAAGCCTGATTAAGATGTGGAAGCAGAACCAAAGATATCATTACTTGTGTGAAATGGATCTTCACTGAAAGCAGAGAATACTAGAAAGATGTTTACCTGTGCTTTAGTACCTATGCAAAGGTTTTCATTTGTGTGGATCATGACAAGCTATGGACAGCATTGGGGCGAATGAGTATTCTAGAACACTTAAATGCATGGGAACAGTGAATGGTTTAAAATTACGAAAGGTATGCTGCCAGGGTTGTATTCTCTCACTCTACTTAGCCTACTTATTCACTCTGTATGCTGATCACATAATCCAAGAAGCTGGATTGTATGAAGAAAAATGTGGCACCAAGACTGGAGGAAGACTCATTAACAACTCATGATACGCTGATGATACAGCCTTGCTTACTGAAAGTAAAGTGGACTTAAAATACTGATAAAGACCAAAGATCACAGCCTTCATTTGTACCTCAATGTCAAGAAGACAAAAATCCTCACCACTGGACCAATAAACAACATTCTTATCAATGGAGAAAAGATTGAAGTTGTCAAGGACTTCATTCTTCTTGGATCAACTAT
>NW_006408526.1:2133451-2242937 GCF_000296735.1 Chrysochloris asiatica
TCTCAATGTCAGGAAAAAAAAACCCTCACCACTGGACCAATAAACAACATTCTTATCAATGGAGAAAAGATTGAAGTTGTCAAGGACTTCATTCTTCTTGGATCAACTATCAACACTCACAAAGCATCAGTCAAGAAATCAAATGGCATATTGCATTAGGAAAATCTGCTTCATAAGACCTTTTTAAAGTTTTAAAGTGTTGAATACCTGACCCAAGCCATGGTATTTTCAATAACCTCATAGGTATGTGAAAGCTGGGCAGTGAATAAAGACGATCATATAAGAATTGATGCTTTTGACTTATGGTGCTAGGGGGAAATATTGAAAGTGCCATGGGCTGCCAAAAGAACCAATAGATCCATTTTGGAAGAAGTGCAGCCAGATAGTGCTCCTTGCAGGCATAAGGTCGCTATGAGTTGGTACTGACTAGACGGCACCTAACAACAGCACAACAGCAACAACAATGCTTTAGCATGTGAGTAATCATCGATCCAGGTATTTCATTTGTAATTATCAAACATGAAATAATCTTTTAATACTTGGTTGAATGTGCGGAATGCCCAAGAGTTTTAAAATGCTAAAGTGAAAAGATAAATTTTTATTTCAAATTATTTTACACATACAGAAAAAGATTGAAGATGATAGCACGTTTATCTCTGAATAAAGGAGCTCTGGTAGCGTAGTGGTTACGAATCGAGCTGTGAACCTCAGGGATAGCAGTTCGAAACTACCAGCTGTTCCGCAGGAGAAAGATGAGGCTTTCTGCTCCCGTAAAGATTTATAGCCTCAGAAACCCTGTACAGGGTCACTACGTGTCTGAACCAACTCCATGGCACATAACAACAACATCATCTCTGAGTAGGAGAGTTATGTCTTCTTTTCTTCATTATGTATTCCTGTCTCTTCTGTATTTTCTGAGTGAATACTTAACTACTTTTATAATCAGACAAATATTTTAGGGAGCATTTAGAGAACATTTAATTTTTTTCCTAAATACTGGAAAAAATGGTAGTTCTTTTTGTGTGTGTGAGTAAGTGTTGTCAAGCCAATTCTAACTCATACCAACCTTTATAGAGTATGTTAAGGAGCAGTAAGTGGGTCTTAACCACTGACCTTGTGCTTAGCAGTCTAGTGTTTATTGTATATTACCCACCAACTGTTTTTAATTGTACTGTTATATTCTGAAGAATGGATAAACAAAGTGTGGTACATACACACAATGGAATACTATGCTACCTTGAAAAATAACAAGGAAGCTGCAAGCCACCGCTTAACATGGATGAACCTTTAGGACTTTATGTTGAGTGAAGTTAGTCACAAAAGGAGAAATACTGCATAAGACCGCTACTGTAAAAGACTAAGAAAAGGAATCCATACTAAAGGGGGGTGGATTCTTTGCTGATTGCTGGGATGTGGGGAGGGGGTTGAGGAGAGGGAACAGAAGGTGGAGCACAGAACAGGGAATAGACACAGGATAGTTTGGGTGCTGGGGAGGGGGGGCGATATACAAGAAGGGAGAGGGGAATGGAAGAACAAAGAAGATGAGAGAACAATTAGGCAGGTTTGCATGGGCTAAGTGGAACAGAGGTAAGTAATGATGTGTGTACAACCTTGGAACAACAGTACTCTGGGATTCAGAGATTGAGACATGGTTGGAATGGGGAAAAGGAGGGAGTAATGTTAAGATCCTTGGCTGTCTTTTGAATCTTGGTTTTCCTTGCATTATATTATAAAATAGATACTGGAGGAGAAGAGAAAGGAATACCCAGAAACATCACCATAGAAAGCTTGTAAGTCACTCTTCTGCCTATAACTGATTAGAATACCTAAAATGGGGCTGTAATGTGCCCAGTTAAGGAGGCTTCCTGTGGAGCCTCTGCATTATATAAGACTAGGTGTAATCCTGAACCACATCCAGATCTTCAGAGATGAGAAATTCCCACTTGAAAGGACGAGCAGACCAGCCTGGAGCGGCTAGAAGAACATAAGATACTTACTGAAAGAAAGACCTACAGGAAAAATATAAAACAATATAGGCAGTCCAACTGATTACTACAAGAACATGCAAATTGCTTGCCCAGGAGACATCAAGGCAAGTGGTCAGATCCCCTCTGGGCAACCCCCCATCAAAGACTTCTAAGACTCAATGGGAATACACAAGCAGACATGCACTCTGATTGGTGACCACGTTCGTCACTGATAAAGGGAAGTGAGGGGAAAACAGCAATGAAGCTGCAAGCAAAGCCCTACAATGTTCAATAGACTCCTGTGAACCCAGGTGGTGACCTGGTCAGCAGTGTGGCAAGACCTGGGGACTCTTGAGCCCAGAGTCAGTGACATAGCCACAGAGGACTAGAGTAGAGAGTGAAGCATCCAGCTGATAAGAGAGGGCATATGCACAAGAACACCCTCACTTACAGACACTACCTACTTGACCTGGCTTCAATGACTGGATGATCAGAGCTCAACTAGAAGAAGAAAGAAAGAGGAAATAAAGAGTAATCTGATGCAATTTGATGAACTTGACCTACACATATGGATGCAGCAGCTCAAAAGAGGGAACAACAGCAAGGATCATTTCTACCCCCTCTATACACAGAGTGGATAGGGATGGGCAACTTGGATATTGGCTACCCAAAATGGGGGGACTAAAAAGGCAAGAAGTGACTGGCTTACCAGCTGTCAAGAGGGAACCTAGATTCAGAGGGCGAGGAGGAAGGTAGAATCTCCAGTGAGTAGTATCCAGTCTGTCCAGGGGGTAAAATGAAATGTGGGTGGGTCTCTTGTCATACAATAGTGAATAATTGTTATCAGAACTGATTGTGAGGGTTGGAAATGTAAAGGAGACGTTTTGTAGCAAGGAGGGGAATGATTAACTTTTCAGTCTAGGAGCGGAGGTCCCAGGGACCATCAAGGGAGAAGAGCAGAGAGCGGGACACTACTCAGAGAAGCAGTGATGCCTGAGATGGAGGCAGAGAGGATGACGTGGAGAGAGAGGGGCTGTGTGCTGACGACCAGGGAGAAGGCTTGTAGTATATATTTGGTTGGTTGATGATGCATGGAGGGGATTGTAACCTTGGCAATGAAATGATATGCAATAGGATGAATGTAAAACTAATGTTCTCTCATGTAAACTATTACATAATTCACAATAAAACATTCAAAAAAAAAATAGAATGGAAAACTTATGGATACTATAAAAGTGGCAACAAAAAAAAAAAACCCAAAAGTTAAAAATAAAAGATTTATTACAGAAAAAAAATTTGCTGTGAAAAATAAGGCAAAAATCTTTTTTTATGTTTAGAAAAATGATCCTTCTATCTTCTCTCACTTGAATGATTAAAAACATATGTCTTAAAAATTAAAATAAAAAAAAAAGAGTAAAAGAGACAGGAAAAAATTAAGATAGTTGGTGCTCTTTGAACAGTTATATGAATTTTATATAATCTTTAAAGTGTTTTTTCCATAATAATTTTTTTTTGTTTTTTTAACCTAAGTACCGAACACATTTCAGAGATTCAAAGATATTCAATAAGTGGATATTTTAAGTTACTTTGAGATAATAAACATTTTATTGTTCCCAAAAGTGATCCTTCATTGGACTCATCAATTTTATTTTTTATTTGAATAAGTTTTTTTTGGTTTTCATTTTTAGTGAACTTTCTCAGTATATAGCATTACCTGATAACATTGGTGTTTGTGTTTTTCAGCCATATTTTCTGCTTTGAAGAATCTTCAAGAGAAGATTCGACGTTTGGAACTTGAAAGAATTCAGGCAGAAGAAAGTGTGAAAACTTTGTCTAGAGAAACAAGTGAATACAAGAAAGTACTGGATGAACAAATACAGGAAAGGGAAAATTCAAAGAATGAGGAATCAAAGCACAATCAAGGTTTGTTTTAATTATGAATGAAGCAAAATAGTATGTATCAAAAGTAGGTGTAAAATTATTGTAGTATTCTATATTACTGTTTGTTTGCTGGACGATATAAAATGCGTTGATTGTACTCAGGTGCATTTTGAGAAGTAACTGCTGATGACCTGCATTACACTTACTAACTGAAGGCAAGGCAATTTGACTGGTATATAGACAGAGACTCGCTTAGGTGATCTGAAAACACATCTAGAACTAGTAGAAGGTTTATTATGTAAACAGAAGATTTAGTTTCTGTTGAAAAAGCTTATTTATAACTATTCTGCAAGTCTGCTAATTCCTGCTTCTTGTGTTTTCTTCCAGAACTGGCTTCTCAGTTGTTAGCTGCAGAAAGTAAATGTAATCTTTTAGAAAAACAACTGGAATACATGAGAAATATGATAAAGCATGCAGAAATGGAGAGGACATCTGTCTTAGAGAAACAGGTATGGCACCTCACAGATTTCTTACACTAACAGTTACAGAGAAAATGAAAGTGAAGTACAGACCTTTTTCTCAGTGACTAATAATACTATTGTCATTATAATCCTATCTCCTCTTAAGTGATCTAAAGATGTTGTTGTTGTTGTTTAGTGCCGTCGAGTCGGTTCCGACCCATAGCGACCCTGTACAGGGTTTCTGAGGGTGTAAATCTTTACGGGAGTAGAAAGCCTCATCTTTCTCCCGCGGAGCGGCTGGTAGTTTCGAACCGCTGACCTTAAGGTTCGCAGCCCGATTCGTAACCACTACACTACCAGATACTACTGTTAATACTAGAAGTTCGTTTTGGAAAACAAACTAGTCTAGGCTTTGAAAAAGATAGTGATTTATTGTTTCTTTCAGCATAGCTGTTAGACATGTTTCGTTTTCGACACATGTACTACTATATCCTCTGCAGTGTATCCATCTCGTTTTGTACAGGGTTGAAGTTAATTGGACTCTGTATATAACTGGCACTTTTATAAGAGAATATCTGCAGTGTCAGTCTCAAATATAAATTTTTTTTTGCATTTTTGACTTCTTATTATGCGCTTAGAATTTAAATTTATTATGAATAGCAGTTTCTGGGCACCTTGACTTTCTTAATTCAAGACTTAAATACTGCTAAATGCAGAGAACTTCCAGAGGCTCAAGCAAGATTCAGAAGAGGACATGGAACAAAATAAATCATTACTGATATCAGGTGGATCTTGGCTAAAAATAGAGAATACCAGAAAGATGTTTGCCTGTGCTTTATTGACTATGCAAAGGCTTTCGATTGTGTGGATCATGAAAAACTATGGATAACATTGCAGAAAATGAAAATTCTAGAACTTCTAATTGTGCTCATGAGGAACCTATACATAGACCAAGAGGAAGTTGTTCAAACAGAACAAGGGAACACTGAATGGTTTAAAATTATGAAAGGTGTATGCCATGGTTGTATTCTTTTACCATACTTATTCTATCTGTATGCTGAGCAAATAATCTGAGAGATTATATGAAGAAATACAATATGTGGCATCAGGATTGGAGGAAGACTCTCTAACAACCTGCAATATGCAGATGATACAACCTTGCTTGCTAAAAGCTAAAAGGACTTAAAATATTTACTGATGAAAATCAAACACCACAGCCTTCAGTATGGGTTATACCTCAGTGTAAAGAAAACAAAAGCCCTCACCACTGGACAAATAAATAACATCCATATAAATGGAGAAAAGATTGAAGGTATCAAAGTCTTCGTTCTGTTTGGATCAACCATCAACACCCATGGAAAAAGCAGTTAAGAAACCAAACGACCGATTGCATTATGCAAATCTTCTATACAAGACCTTTTTAAAGTGTTCAAGAGCAAAGATGTCAATTTGACGACTAAGGTACGCCTGACCCGAGCCATGGTATTTTCAATAACCTCATATGCATGCGAAAGTTGGACAGTGAATAAGTAAGACCTTAAAAGAATTGATGCATTTGAGTTGTGGTGTTGGAGGAGAATATTAAAAGTACTGTGGGCTGCAAAAAGAACAAAACGTATCTGTGTTGGAAGAAATAAATCCAGAATGCTCTTTGAAAGCTAGGATTGCTAGAATTTGTCTCTCATACTTCAGACATATTATCAGGAATGACCAGTCCCTGGAGCAGGATATCATGTTTGGTAAAGTGGAGGGTCGGAGAAAAGAGGAAGACTCCCAACAAGATGCATTGGCACAGTGGTAGTAGCAATGGGCTCAAGCGTAGCAACAATTGTGAGGTTGGCGCAGGACTGGACAGTGGTTTGTTCTTTTGTGTATAGGGTCTCTATGAGTTGTACCAACTCGATGTCACCTGACACTAACAACAACAAATGCAATGTAAAAGAGAAATTATATATGCTAGGTATCCTCATCAGCTTTCAATTCTAGTCAGAAACAAGCTAAGAAATATTTGAACAATTATGTAACAGTATTTGAAAGGCTGCCTCAATTATTTGAAATTCTTAGAATGATTTTACTCATTTGTGCCATTAGGATGTTTTGTTTCTTAATGCAAACTACAATAGTGAATTCATATTCTTGAGAGTTGTTTTTCATGGAAATCCCATACTCCTTCAGTATATATATAAGTAACTTATTGGAATTCATTGCTTTTCCTCTGACTTTATGTAAATGTATTCCTTTATGGTTCTTGCATCATGCTGATTGCACATGGCCTGAGGTTTTATATTGTGTTCCTGCCCATCTTCAGTTCTGCCTTTGAGTTCCTTTTTTTTTGCAACTGGAGAGTGTAATTTTTTTTGCTTCAAATTTATACTATGTAATAATTTGTTGTTACTGTGTTTCATCAATATTTCTGTACAGTGGATGAGATGGGGTGGTACTGGGGGTCATTGGAATATTCCAGTGACAAGATAATAAAGCATTTTTAGGACAACAGTAAGATGGCTTAACTAAATATATCTGGAAAGTCAACTCTTAAACTAATATTGTTATTGTTAAGTGCTGTCTAGTCTGTTATGACCCATAGTGATCCTGTATAGGATAGGGTTTCCAAGGAGCAGCTGGTGAGCTTCATCTGCCAACCTTGCAGTTCAAATCGGCTTTGCAGTCCAGCACGTTAACCCACAGTGCCACACCAGGATTTCTAGTCTAATATATACGTCTTAAAATGGTGACACTTTTTTCATCAGTAAGATTTTGACATTTTAATAAAGATAGTTATTATTCAGAGAGTTCCAGTGTTGGAAACAAAGCATGGCATGTGCCAATTTTAAATTAATGTATTCTTTTAAAGAGTTGTGAAAATCTATTGAGTTGTTTAGTAATTTACACAAATTTCTGAAAACATTTGTTTATATTGCTTTGTCCTATTCAAACTCTATTAAGTAACTATTGCTGTAAGGAGCTCCGGTAGCATAGTGGTTACGAGTTGGGCTGCTAACCTCAAGGTCAGCAGTTCAAAACTGCTTCTGTTCCATGGGAGAAAGATGAAGTTTTCTGCTCCTGTAACAGTTTAAAACCTCTGAAACCCTATGCTATGAGTTGGAATCGACTCCATGGCATGTTACTACCACCACCACCACCACCATTGCTGTAGACTTGTGTATGAAGATAAATTAAGTTTGTTGTTGTTGTTAGATGCCATCGAGTCAGTACCGACCCATAGCGACCTTATGCACAGCAGAACGAAACACTGCCTGATCCTGGGCCAACCTCACTATTGTTGCCACATTTGAGTCCATTGATGCTGCCACTTGGCCAATCCATCTCGTTGGGGGTCTTCCTCTTTTTCTCTGACCCTCCACCTTACCAAACATGATATCCTTCTCCAGCGACTGGTCCCTCCTGACAATGTGTCCCAAGTATGAGAGACAAAGTTTAATCATCTTGGCCTCCAAGGAGCATTCTGGCTGCACTTCTTCCAAAATGGATCTGTTGGTTCTTTTGGCAGCCCATGGCACTTTCAGTATTTTCCTCCAACACCATAACTCAAAAGCATCAATTCTTCTATGGTCTTCCTTATTCACTGTCTAACTTTTGCATGCATATGAGGTTATTGAAAATACCATGGCTTCGGTCAGGCGCACATTAGTCCTCAAGCTGACATCTTTGCTCTTCAACACTTTAAAAAGGTCTTGTGCAGCAGATTTGCTTAATGCAATATGTCGTTTGATTTCTTGACTGCTGCTTCCATGAGTGTTGATAGTTGATCCAAGAAGAATGAAGTTCTTGACAACTTTCATTCTTTTCTCCGTTGATAAGAATGTTGTTTATTGGTTCAGTGGTGAAGATTTTTGTTTTCTTAACATTGAGTAGTAATCCATACCAAAGGCTGTGCTCTTTGATCTTCAGTAAATGTTTTAAGTCCTCTTAGCTTTTAGCAAGCAAGGTTGTATCATCTGCATATTGCAGGCTGTTTATGAGTCTTCCTCCATTTCTGATGCCACGTTTTCCTTCATATAACCCAGCTTCTTGGATTATTTACTCAGCATACAGGTTGAATAAATATGGTGAAAGAATACAACCTTGTCACACACTTTTTGTAATTTTAAACCATTCAGTGTTCCCATGTTCTGTTTGAACAACTGCCTCTTGGTCCAGGTACAGATTCCTCATGAGCATAATTAAGTGTTCCGGAATACTCATACTTCACAATGTTGTCCATAGCTTATCATGATCCACACATTCAAAAGCCTTTGTGTAGTCAATAAAGCACAGGTAAACATCTTTTTGATACTCTCTGATTTCAGCCAAGATCCATCGGACATCAGCAATGATATCCCTCGTTCCACGGCCTCTTCTGAATCCGGCTTGAACCTCTGGAAGTTTTCTGTCAATGTATGATTGTAGCCATTTCTGTATTACCTTGAGCAAAACTTTACTTGCATGAGATATCAAAGAGATTAAGTTTAGTTACTTAATATTTTGGGTATTTACTACTATGCCTCATTCAGAGTCCTAGTGCGGTGCTGTAGAATGAGCACTGTATTATAATAAGCACCTCAAGGTCAGTGCATCAGACCCACCAGCAGCTCCTCAGAGACCCTATAGGAGGATATCCCAGTGAGTCAGAACCTACCTCTTAGGGCATTCAGCTTCAACAACAGACCTCACTTAGCATATTTCTACTCTTTGCTTAATGGTTTATTCTATTACTGTAAATCCTTCACAACTTCTAGGATACAGTCTTCAAGTTCTTGACCCTAAATTTGAGAAAACAAGGATATAAAAAAGGATGATTTGCATAGAATTTAGAAGTGTTGTTGTTATGTGCCGTGGAGTCGGTTCTGACTCATAGCGACCCTGTACAGGGTTTCCGAGGCTATAAATCTTTACTGGAACAGAAAACTTCATCTTTTTCCTGCGGAACAGCAGGTAGTTTCGAACCGCAGACCCTGAGGTTAGCAGCCAAATTTGTAACCACTATGCTACTAGAGTTTCTTTAGAAGTGGTGTAAATGGTATTAAAGCCATACTTATTATCTTAAGAGGTTAACTGCTTAAGAGGATCTGGTTAATTGAGAGTAGGTATGTGTGGATAAACAATAAATCCCTGTTGTCCCAGGGTATGATCATAGTCTCACTATATATATATATATATATATATATATTGGTTATGAATCGGGCTGCGAACCTCATGGTCTGCAGTTCGAAACTACCAGCTGTTCCACGGGAGAAAGATGAGGTTTTCTCCTCCCGTAAAGATTTACAGCCGTGGAAACCCTGTACAGGGTCGCTATGAGTCGGAACCGACTCTACGGCACTTAACAACAACAACAACATATAGAACCAAAGGCTGTATGTGCATGTTATAAACACAGCATCTAGGATTTGGCTTATATTTGTTTTTTATTATGTTCCTGTTGTTTCAACTTAATATTGTTTTCCTAGGAATCGTCTGTAGTATATATTCAGTCGTTTGTGGAAAGCCAGACAAATAACTGTGTTGTAGTCTAAGATGCATAAGTGTTAGTTGTTTTTATATTTCTTGATTGTCAGATTATTATCATGCTATATTTCACATTGTTTCCCAGGTTTCCTTAGAAAGAGAACGACAACAAGATCAAACTCATGTTCATACCAAACTTGAGAAATTGGATCTTCTTGAACAGGAGTATAACAAACTCACCACTATGCAAGCCCTTGCAGAAGTCAGTATATGTGTCTTTCTCTCAGGATCATCTTTTTGCAAACAAATATGTAAATAAGCAAATGTAAATAAGGAAAAAATAATTATATTAAACATTCTTGATGGGAATCAGTAAGGAGTTCTTTTTGAAAACGTTGAATGTTTCATAGAATACTTATGGCTTTGCATTACTTGGTTTAAGCTATTTTCTGAACTAATTTTAGTTTAATTTAATTCACTTGGGAGGAATTTGGTACTGCAGAGACTAAAGTTTACCATTCAGCCTCCATATAGACTATATACTTTCATACAGAGTTCTGTTCTCTGACCGTAGATTGTACCCACAGTTCCATCTAACTACCTCACAAATGATAGAACATAATGCTGAGAGTGTCATGGATGCTGGCATGAGTACAGAGTCAGTACTGCAGTAATGTAAACTCACAAATTTATATTTAGTATGTTAAAATTTTAAGACATTTCTTAGTTTCTATGTTAAAATTATACAAATAGACATTAAGACCTTGCTTCTACTGTTTAATATTTTTAACATTAGAAAAAAATGCAAGAGTTAGAAGCAAAGCTCCGTGAAGAAGAACAAGAAAGGAAACGTATGCAAGTTAAGGCAGCCCAGGTAAGTTGAAACATTAATACGTAGGCTCTTCGTATTTTCACCATTTATAAATTAACAGATGATTAAATTTGGGTATCTCAGATTGCGTATGTTTTAGATTCATCTATAAGATGTGAAGTCCTGATGTGGCACTGTAGGATAAAGCACAGGACCACAAGGTCGGCACTGCAAACTACGAGCCACTCCTTGGAAACCCTATACATAGTCCCTATTAAAGGAAAAAAGCAAACTTTGAGTAATTTTGTAGTATAAAACTAAAACCGAAACCCACTGCCATTGAGTTGGTGTCTAACTCAGAGTAACCCTGTATAGGGTGTGTAAGATTGTATATCTTTACGAGAGCAACCTCTTTGAGAACAGCTATGGGTTTTAACTGCAATTA
The DNA here is from genome assembly GCF_000296735.1 of Chrysochloris asiatica. Taxonomy (NCBI): domain Eukaryota; kingdom Metazoa; phylum Chordata; class Mammalia; order Afrosoricida; family Chrysochloridae; genus Chrysochloris; species Chrysochloris asiatica. Next base: position 2,144,465 of record NW_006408526.1, read on the forward strand.
GCAGCCTAACACTTATTAATGTTTCTCAAACTGTGGGGTTTCAATCAGCATTTACCAAAAAAATCAGTAGACTAGAAAACATCAAGGACTGTATTGTTGTTGTTAAGTCAGTTTTGACTCATAGCAACTCCGTATAGGATTTCCGAGGAGCGGCTGGTGAAACTTGAAACGCTGACCTTACAGTTCAAACTGACCTTGTAGTTCAGTGCATTAACCCACACCACCACACCAGGACTCCAAGGACTATATACACATAATCAAAGAGCTCTGGTGGTACAGTGGTAAAATCTTGAGTTCTGTAGGAGAAAAGTAAAAGACTCATGTTGTTGTTGTTAAGTGGTTGAGTCGATCCGACCCATAGTGACCTGTATAGGGTTTCCAATAAGCAGCTGGTGAGCTTGAACCACTGACTTTGCAGTTCAAATGGTTTTGCAGTCTGGCACATTAACCCACAGCCCCACACCAGGACTCCCAAAAGACTCATAGGAAGCCTATAAGCAGTTCTTTGAGTCACTTTGAGTTAAATTAATTCAATAACACACAATAACAGTATACATAATAAGGTAAGTAATCAAGTGAAACTGATTTCTTACCATAGGTCGCTGTCAAAAATATTCAAAAGCCATTGTTCAATAACCTGTTTATTTATTTATTTTTTTACCGTGCTGGCCTTAAGATACCAGGACAAAACCTGAGGTGTAGTGGGCTTCCCCTGTAGCTAGAGATTCATGTCAGTTCTAAAACCACAGTGTCAGGAAAATAGTGTAGGATTTCATCTCATGAATAGACACTGGATGGAATAGATAAAGCGGATGTATTCTCAAAAACATTGAGTAAAATATATGTACAAAGCAGAGCCACATTTCTAAAAGACAGAGTAAAACGATAGTATCCCTACAAGAGTCTTCCTATCTCAATAAAACACTGCTGTTTATAACTGAAGACGCTTCTCCCTATGAACTTTTATTTTGCTCACATACCTTCCAGGTGTTACGCCCTTCCAAGGTGTTGTATAACATTTGCATGTCCTTTTTCTCAATAATAATTATTATCTCATTGTACTACTAGTACAAGATGTAGGTTCTGATTCCAAAACAATCAGAAGTTTCACCTCTGAAGGACAGTCTATGGTCAAATGCCAATTGTGTCCTTCTGTATATGAAACCAGGTTTATAAACAATTTTACATTTTTATCTGCTCCAGTAGGTCTCTGAAGTAAAGTTAGCATAGTTTTTTTTATATTAAACCAGTTAAGAATTTTCCTTCTGATTAATCTCTATCTACATATATCTATATCTATCTATATCTATATTTATACATACATATATACATATACACACACACATATACTCCTGGTGTGGCACTGTAGGGTAATGCACTGGACTGCAAGGTCAGTTTGAACCAGCTGCTTCTCAGAAACCCTGTACAGGGTCATTATGAGTCAGAACTAACTCAACGACACTTAACAACAACATATATATTTATGATATATATATTATACACACGTGTGTGTGTGTGTAAGGAGCTCTGGTAGTGTCATGGTTACGAATTGGGCTGCTAACCTCAGGGTCAGCAGTTCGAAACTACTAGCTTTTCCACGGAGAAAGACAAGGCTTTCTGTTCCTGTAAAATTTGTAGCCTCAGAAACCCTCTATAGGGTCGCTATGAGTCGGAACCGACTCTATGGCACACTATCACCATATGTATACGTATGTATGTGTGTGTGTGTGTGTGTGTGTATAGTTGTTAAGTACCATGGAGTCAGTTCCAACTCATAGTGAACCTGCACAGGGTTTCCGAGGCTGCAGGTCTTTATGGGAGCAGTAACCCTCATCTTTCTCCTGCGTGTGACACCTGGTAGGTTCAAACTGCCAACCTTGAAGTTAGCAACCCAATTCGTAACTACTGCGTTACCAGAGTTCCATGTGTGTGTGTTAGAAAGTATTACTACAAAATCATAGAAACAAAAATAAAAATATGTGTAGTAAATTGTTTCTCACAAATGAGTCTGTATACTTCTGAAGGCAGTGTTTCCATCTGTCTAATCCTTCCCCAAATTCTGCGCTCTTCAGTGAACACCACATCAAAATGGCAGTTTTGACTTCATTGTGGAACTCAGATTGTGTTGTTTTTAAATGTTCTTTGACTTTAGGGAACAAAAAAGTACTAAATAAGCTGGAAGTTCAGGACTCAAAGTTTGTTCTGTTCACACTTACTCATATCATAGGTCTTCTACAGTAGTAATTTCTTATTCATTTAATTTTAACTAGTCAATTTACTACATATAAAGAATTGTAATTAAGTGCCACTGAGTCAATTCCGACTCTAATTGAGTTTCAATTGAGTAGCTGGTGAGTTTGAACCACCGACCTCGTGGTTAGCAGTCCAGTGCTTACTCTGCAGCACGGTGTGTGGAATTATATAGGTAACTGCTGAAGAAAAAGCTGCATGGGGTCTCTAAATAGAGTTGGTCCACAAACACTGCACTAAATAGGGAGGTATTAATAATCTCAGATTTCTGTGACTGACTGAGGAGTTTTGAGTGTTCAGTTACATCATAATTTCTTGGAGAACTTTTAAAATACGGAATTCCCTAACCTGAGTTGTTCAGAATCATGAGCTTTGGAGAGGAGCTAGACATCTGAATTTTTCTTATAAATCTCAGGCATTTTTGATACAGAGGCAACTTTGAAAACACTGTTCTCTTTAAGTTTTCTTTTTTATAGAAGGAAACTTGAAAGTAGTCTAAGGTAAGGGAGTACTTTTTTTGAAAATCTTTGTAATTGTACAGTGTAATTTCTGCCCTATATATATAAGAAATAGCAGTTGAAGATAAAAAGTGAAAGCCTAGTACTGATTTAAAATACTTACCAAATGTTAGTAAATAGCTGTGACTTGTTTTTTTCAGCCAGATACTACCATTTCTTTTTATTGGTCTTTTACATGGTACATCTCAGATTTTAATTAGTTTTTATTTCTATGTCACTAATTTTAGATTCTTTTATTTTTCCTAGTTGCAGACTGGTCTAGAAACAAATAGGCTTATCTTTGAAGATAAAACATCTCCGATTGTTGCCAGTACAAGAAGAATTAAAAAAAAGAAGTCAAAACCACCAGAAAAGGTATGAAAACAGCATCAGATAAATCAGAATGAAGACTATTACTTGATGTAATATATGTCAAAACACTCATAAACTGTGTGGTACGACAACCTTGGGAAAGTAAATCTTTCCTTCTCTCATTTTAAAATGAAGATTTTCTTTTCTCATTTTAACAATGAAGATAAATATCTACTTCTAAGTAGATAATGGAGTCCTGGTGTGGCGCTGTGTGTTAATAAACCAGACTGCAAAGCCATTTGAACTTCAGAGTCGGCGGCTCTAGCTTACCAGCTGCTCCTTGGAAACTCTATACAGGGTCGCTATGGGTCGGAACCAACTCGACAGCACTTCACAACAACTTCACAAGTAGATAATTATATAATCTTAATATTATCTTAATATGCATTAAGTTAATATATATATGAAATGAAAGCACTTTGAATCTATAAATGTCGACATTATCTACTTCTAAATTTCCCCTGGTAGGATAAGCACTCAAACGCAGTGTTGGTTTGAACTGCAGGGTTCATTCAAGCTCCACCAACTGCTCCTCAGAAACCCTATATAGGAAGTGATTCCACAGACTTAACAACAGCAACAAATTAAGATAATACATACGAAAATATTTTGGTCCATAAAGTACTGAATGAATTTTAATATTATTCAGTAATATTAATTACCATTTGCCCTTAAAATGTTTCTGTGTGTTCATACAGGCATACTTGTACACACAGTTTCTCACAATGTAAATGCTTTTTTGTTTGGCTCCATTTTTTTCTTTCCTGACCTTTCCTAGTTAGTACTGAATACTTGTTGATGAATATTATTAGGTGGTTGATACCATAATGTCTGTCAGTCTATATAAGGTAAGTAATTGCTCAGTATTAAGCCGAAGTTTCAGGTTAGTCGTATTAGTTTTTATCAGCATAAGAGTAACTTTTTTTTTTTTCCTTTTCATTCAGAGAGGTTCTAGAAACTATTTTGCTGCACAACCACATTATAGATTATGCTTGGGTGATATGCCATTTGTAGCTGGAAAGGTGAGTTGGTAAAACTACAGATTTTTTTTTTGTAGAACTTACATCTTTAAGTTAAATTCATTTATCGACTTGTATGCCAATAAATGTTGGAAACGTTTCCTTGCTCCCTTTGCTTGTGTGATAGAATGATAATCAGATGGAAAAAGGTTTTATGGGGTGGGAGTGCAGGAAAGGGAACAATGAACAAATATTAAAACCCTGCTTTAGAGAAGGCATGGTTGAAGATAGGGATCAAGGAAATTATAATTACTGATATGGTTAAACTTCCAAAGACCAGGTTAGTATGCGGAAATCAACATTATACAAAAATGGAGGCTTTTTTTTTTTTTTTCTATTTTCAGACTATCTGTATGTCTAACTTAAAAACTATTATTTAGAAAATAATGATCATAGATACAGTAACACTAAGATTGCTCATCATTGTGTCAAGTCCAGTTTTGGATGATTTGTCTACCAAGAAGGTCTTAGAAGAGACAAAGCTGGATAAAGCCAGCTGTGTGAATAGAAGGGCTCATGACTTCAATACTTCACCTTCCTCCTGGGCTGGGTCAGCGCTTCCCTCAAGGAGCTGTTTCTGGGACTCTACTCCCAGGTCTGGGTCTGATCCTATTCTGCCCTATAGGCGTGATGAGTCACTGAGGCTCAAGGCTTCCTACAGGATGCTGAGAGCCTGGCCTAGGAGCCTCACCAAGCGGAGGCTTCAGTCCCAGTTTTGTTCACTTTGGGATGTCATTAAATTCGTACACATTTCTTCCAAACACCTCTCTGATGCCTGCTGGTTCTGCAAAGCCACAGAAGAGGCTACCGTGTATGACAGTTGGGCCTGGTGCCAGCAGGAGGGAACTAATGTAAAAGCAAAATGTCTGCTAATGAGATAGCTGATAAGTGAGGAGTAGGTGCATTATAGTTTTGAATTTTTAGGATAGCAGGGAATTGAGTTTTAACTCAATTTCTTTAATACGTGTTTCTTTAATAATAAAGAAACTTGTAATTCTTTAATAATAACCCTGTTTCTTTAACACTTGTTTTTCTCAAATAACAAGTCAAGTGGTTTCTATTTAAGTGCTTAACACTTTTTCCTTAACTGTTTATGATGCTGGTTGCTTCCATTATAGATAGAGCCTTTGAATGCCTTGAAGTTAAGAAGCATAGGGAGTAAATATTTTCTTGTACTTGTTTATATGTATTTTAAACCCTTAGGAAACTCTCAGTAAAAGCTTAGCGAATGCACTGTATTTTCAAGCTTCTCCCCTTCTCTTTGTAAATGTGTAAGACACAAATTATGTTTAATATAAATACTTCCAGTAGCTTTATATTGTCCTCTACCTCTGTACTGTCTCTGAATAAATTTCAGGTCGTCTTTTGACCTGTGTTACTTCCCTTATCCAAAAAAAATGAGTTTCATTGGAAACAGTTTTCGTTGCTTCCATATTGGTTCTCAGAGCCTGGTCAACTGTCTCAGAATCACATGCATTTTGAAAGAGCAATTACTAAACTTATCACCAAATTACTGAATCAGAATTCCTTAGGTATGGAACCCATAAAAGCATTTTTAACATGTTCCCTAGTCTCAGTCTGGTGTGGATTAGTAACCATAAGGTTGGCAGTTCAAGTCCACCAGCCACTCCGGAAACCCTGTACAGAGTTGCTGGAGTCAGAACCAACTTGATGGTTTATAGCAATAACATACATTGTTTATTGAAAGAAAATTAATATAGTGTTCCCTATTGCAAGTCACGAATGATTCTTTCCACATGAAATGCATATTTTCAAACAAACATGATGCATATCAGTATTCAGGTTGGTAGTGGGACAAATGAATTTGGTTCTTACATTTATCTTTTAATTTTTAAATGATTATAGTCACCGTAAGTTGCAGAAATAATACAGAATGGTCCCACAGACCTTTACTCAGTTTTCCTGAGTAAAGTAACATATAGTAATGTGTTACATATTGTGGTTGTGGTGGTTATGTGCCGTGGAGTTGGTTCCGACTCATAGCGACCCTGTACAGGGTTTCCGAAGCTGTAAATCTTTAAGGGAGCAGAAAGCTTCATCTTTCTCCCACGGAACAGCAGATAGTTTTGAACTGCTTACCTTGAGGTTTGCAGCGCGAGTTATAACGACTACGCTACCAGAGCTCCTGTGGTACTGTGGTACAGTATCTAAAATATGTATAGATCTGTGTGGCCACCACCGTCCCGTCTCTAAAATCTTCTTTTATTTCCAGCGTATTATGTAAATGGAATTATGCAGTATGTGATCTTTTGAGAATGACTCTCATTCAGCATAATGCCCTTGAGATCTATCAAATTGTGTGTGCCCATAGTTCTTTCCTTCTGTTACTGAGTAGTATCCATAATATGAATATGCCACAGTGTTTCACCTTCTCCACTAGAGGATACTTAGACTGTTACAGAGTTTTCTATTTTACAGATAAAACTGATAGGAGCACCTTTGTATAGATTTCTGTTGGACATAAGTTTTCATATGGGGCAAGAGAGGAATGCATGTGCAGGCGTGAGATTCCTAGATTGTATAGTAAATGTTTCATTTTCAAAGTAACTTTTTAGCCCGACTGTTTTCAGAGTACTACTGCAATGTTTGTGTTCAGTTTCTTCACATCCTCACTACCATCCATATATTGTCACAGGTGAAATATTTTGTGTGTCTCTTACTCTTTAAAAAGCTTTTTTTCTTCCTGTTGAGTTTTGAAAGAAGCCTTGGTGTCCCTGTAGGATAAACATTGGATCGATTCGATGGCACTTAACAACAACAATAACAAAAATATTTGGGGTGGGGAAAAGGGGTGAGCTTATTACTCATAGAGATAGGCTGGTATTTCTGGGATATGACCCATTTAGGAGAGGCCATGTAACTGGATGTGTGCAGCATTGCTTCAAGATGTATTCCACTGCTTCTTGTTGTTGTTGTAAAAGTTCCATCAAGTCGATTCCGACCCTTAGCGACCCTGTATAGGGTTTCCAGAGAGCAGCTGGTGAGCTTGAACCACCGACCTTGCAGTTCAAACAACTTTGCAGTCTGACACATTAACCCACAGTGCCACATCAGGACTCCTGTAGGGACAGCAAAAACTTAGACTGGGATGTCTTGCATGGGTTGTTGTTGTTAAGTGCTGTGGAGTCGGTTCCAACCCATAGCAACCCTGTTTAGGGTTTCCAAGGAGCGACTGGTGAGCTTGAACCACCAACCTTGTAGTTCAAACAGCTTTGCAATCTGGCGCATTAACCCACAGCGCCACATCCGGACAGAAATCCCTGTTCCAGATCCTTCCAGGGGCTGTGTTCTCTGCCCGCAAGGCAAAGGTAATCTTCCTAGGTAGGCAGAACTAGTTAGCAAATGAAACATTTTACAAAGAAGCAAAATACAGAAATCTTATGAGTGGCCTGTTTACAGTAAAGAGACTATAAAATGGGCAAAGTCTTGTAATTAATGCTTTCACATTCCAAGAGGTCCCCTAGGACGCCCTGTTTCTGAGAGACTTGGAGAAGTAAAGTAGCAGGTATTGGGATTGGCCCACATTAGGACCTTAGCTGGGCCCATCATAGCTCCTTAGGGGCCTTTACAAGGGAACATGAGGAATCCTGATGTGTTGTAAGATAAGCAGTGTACTGCAAACTTGCGTGAGCCACAAGGTCAGCTGTTCAAATCCACCAGCCGCTATAAGTTGGAACCAGTTTTACAGGACATAACAACTACAACATGGGCCTACAGTTCTTAGAAAGTATCCACAGCAGAGAATCCACTCAGTAAACATTTACTGAGTGCCTATCGTATATGTCCCAGTCATATACAGTAAAGAACCAAAGAAAGCCCTTGTCCTCAATACAAAGTCCATTGTTTCCTTATAAGTCTTTTTCCAGGAGGCTTCCTAGGTTCCCTGTCATAGAACAGAGATCTTTGCTTTTATTTTTTTTCCTTAAAGGGGGAATGCAGTTATTCTTTGATCATTAAGTGCCATTGAGTCAGTTCCCACTTATAGTGACCCTGTATAAGGTTTCCAAGAAGTAGTTAATGAGCTTGAACCACCAATCTGGCGGTTCAAACCAACGTTAGAGTCCAGCTCATTAACCCACAGCACCACACCAGGAGTCCAAGTAGGGCATTAGCATTCGTTAGTTATTTTAAGCCTCCGTTACAAATTTGAAGTTTCTTTCTGTTCTAATTAGGCTAAAAGTTTTATACCCTTACCAACTAATGGAACTAAAATACACATTTCTAAACCTTAGCCCCATACTGATTTCATTTGCAGTGTTGCTTAGGAATTTGCAATTTTAACAAACTGATGTTTATTAGAATCAAGACAGCCCAGCCATCAGTCAGTAAAACTAGTGTAGCATATTGAGATTGTTGTTCTATGTTCAAAATCAAAACCAATTCCTTGAAAAACCTACCAGGTTTTTCCTCTTTATATTGCCTGTGTGGCATGCATGTACTTAGTGTTTCTAAATAATCAAGGATAGAGAAATGAATGCAAAATGGCTCCTTACCATCTGGAAGGATAGTTTAATGGTGAAATAAATATGTAGATCATGGTAAATTTGATGATAGACATATGTAGAAAGTAGAATAGGTGAACAAATAAAAGATTAGGAGATGGTGGAACATGAGACCCAGGGAATGTAGGTTTCAGCTCAGTGCTGTGTAGGCATTTCCCATGCTAAGGAGTTTGGACATTATAGTCAATGTTGACTCAGAACTTCATCTAGAACATGATCGGAATCACATTTTAGGTGAATAACTGCTGGTAGCACTCTAATGTTTTAAAGATGGAAGAAACTGAAGCTGGGAGACCAGTGAGAAGTTTTTATAGCCATCAGAGAAGGATTCATAAACCAAGTGAATAGCAGTAGGGCAGAGAGCAAGAGGGTGAATTCTAGATATTTGGGGAATCCAGTCAATGGGACTTGGCAGAGTAGGAGGCTTATGCCATAAACTCGAGATGTTTTACCCACTTAGGGGGGAAAAAAGCTTCATTAACTTTCTTCTATCCTTTTTCTCTCTGAAGTCCACCAGCCCTAGCCATGCTGTGGTAGCCAATGTTCAGCATGTCTTGCATCTAATGAAGCAACACAGTAAAGCCTTGTGCAATGATCGAGTAGTCAACAATGTTCCTTTGGCAAAGCAAGTGTCTTCACGATGTAGTAAAAGTAAGAAGTTAACACCATCGTCTTCCAACACCATTAATGAAGAGTTGTCAGAAGTCTTACAGACTTTGCAGGATGAATTTGGGCAAATGAGCTTGTGAGTTGCTTTGTTTTTAAGTTTCAAAATTGTATTTACTTCTTAAACCTGGTTTTTAATTTCTTGGTGAGTTTTTTTAATCCTACTTTTTGTTTGTTCAGATTTTGTTGAACCCCAATACTTACATCAGACACTAAGCAGGTTACTGGGACTTTTAACATATATCACTGATTATGGGAGAAACCTCTCTTTCTTTTGTAATGTTGAGTGTTTTGAATGCCAGAGCTTAAATCTGTTACTTCATTACTTGGGAATTTGACCTGGTTATGAACCAGTCTCCTGGTTATGAATGCTCAACTTTAGGACTACAACTTGCCCTTTATTGCAGAGCTTCAAACTGGTTTTGTGATAGTCAGTGAAATTAAAAAGGAACAGACCCAAATTTTTACAATTTGGGTAATTTGTCATGGAAGAGGCAAAGTAAGCTCTTTCAGGAGCCTGCCATGTGAAATTGGATTATTGACAGTACTTTGGAAAGCCACACACATTCAAAGGAGGACAGTCAACTGCCATCTTTGAACTTTGTTGTCCATGACTTGTGAGAAACATGGTCGGTCCCACTTGGTTACTATGAGGTCACCAATGATTTATAACCAGTGCTTACTGACAGACCTCAAGAAATCCAATCTCTACTCATTTTAGCAAGAGTGAGGCTTTTTGAATTTGCAAAATTAGGCACCAAACCCAAAAAACACAGGCAGATGGCACCGCGTGGCCAGTTAGCAAAGAATTTTATCTTCAAGAAAATCCCTACCCAGGTTCCTCATTGACTGAGAAGTATGGGGTTAACAATCTTTCTCCTGAAGCTGCCTGTTCCCTTGGATGGTTGCATTCTTATTTAAAATTCTTAGTTGGACAAACAAGTTCCATCTGCTTTTCCCCATGAGCTTCTATTGTTACACTAGCCAGCAACTTCATGGACCCCTCTCATTCCTGAAGATGGGTCATCCTAAGACTTATTTCTCATAAAGGAACTTGAAGAACCAGTTTGAAGCCCTGTCTTAACATTGAACCAATCCCTGTTGTTGTGTGCAGTCAAGTCAGTTCTTACTCATAGAGACTCTGTATAGGGTCTCTGAGCGTGACTGGTGAGTTTGAGCTGCCAACCTGGTGGCTACCAGAGCAGTTCAGTGCTTTTCCTACAGTGCCACACCAGGGCTCTGAACCAACAACCCCTAGTCCTAACAATTTCTTCACCACATTTACCTTTACTTGCTGTTAATAGAGCTTTTAAATCACTGGAACAGTTTCAACTTACATTATGTAAGCTTCTCTTACATTAAAGTAAATAAGAACCATGTACAAATTCTTAAAGACATAGTTAGGTGCAGATCTTTGTAACCAAGGACTGCCTATACATTGAGTTAAACTAAACTTATAAGTTAGGATGTGACCAAATAAGATTCTTATCTAAACTTTCCTTTCTATATATCTAATATTCTTATGGGGGAAAGTAGGCATATAAATGGTTAGTCGTTTGAAATTAAGAGTTCTTCCTGCATTTGCCTCCAGTGTTTTGAAATTTTAAACTATGATCATTTAAAATTTTGTTTTGAAGAAATTTTAGTCATTTTTTAATGGCCAAAGCAGTGGCCATATGGTGAAGCGAGGTTTCAGGTGCTATCCATGAGCCTAAGGACACTGATTAAGCCTCAGTTTTGCTTTGTCCGTAGTGATCACCAGCAGCTGACAAAACTTATCCAGGAATCACCAACTGTTGAACTGAAAGACGACTTAGAGTGTGAACTGGAGACATTAGTTGGAAGGATGGAAGCAAAAGCCAACCAAATAACTAAAGTTCGAAAATATCAAGCCCAGGTAACTTTGTTTTCCTTCACTCTGATTCCTAAAATTTAAAGAAAACCTTTTGTTCAAAACATTTTATTTCTGTAACACTGTGAGTGTATCACAGATAGGGAGCTCCAGAGGTTATTTCCTTACATAATAAAGGGAGACACTTACTCATTTAACTATTAAGAATCGATGTTAAGTGGACTAGAGGACAGTCTTAGAGTCACTTATATAGATTTTGTCTTAAGATACAGCTTTCAAATACTGAATATATTTAATATTCTATATCATGTGAATAAACTTGAACTTCCATGAATTAAGTTTCTCCATGGGGTAGCACTGTGGGATAAAGCACTAGACTGCAAGGTTGGTTTGAACCACAAAGTCAGTGGTTCAAACTCACCAGGTGCACCTCAGAAACCCAATACAGGGCCACTGAGTCAGAACCAACTCAATGGCACTTAACAACAACAATAAATTTACCCAAGTCTTTTCTAAAGTACTTAGAAATGTGCGATAAATTACAGATATATTATGTGAGAAAATCTTTAGTCATACTTATGTTAATAGTTATACTAGGGAGTCCTGGTGTGGCACTATACGATAATCTCAAGGTTGGCAGTTCAAACCCATCAGCCGTTCCTTGGAAACTCTATACAGGGTCACTGTGAGTCGGAACCAACCCATGGCACTTAACAACAACAGCAATTATACTAAATCCGTAAAGCATTTATTTACAAAGTGCAGTGTAAAGTTATCCAGGGAATAAAATGATGATTTGTATATTTAAGAGCTACTTGGAGCAGTGATAAGTAGATGGGGCAGATTTAGTCTGGGAAGCCAGCTAATCTCTCCAAGCTTGTAGTCACTTGGACTAGGCGGTGACTAGAGCTGAGGAGAAGCAGACAGATTTGAAGTGTTTTTTTGAAGTTGAAATATCAGAGCTACTTGTTACTAGATATAACATGGATGGAGAAAGAAGTTAAGAAGGTTGGTGTGCTACTCGTCAGAATGGGAAACCTAAGAGGTTTGGCTGCATCATCATAGGTACGGTGCTGGGTGCTTTGTGCTCATTTAGTTCTCATGGAAACTTGTGAGGTGAGGTTATTGTTCTCATTTTATAAATTAAGGAAACTAGGGCTGAGTTTCTTAAGAGGTAGACATAACCAGCTGACGTGAATTCAGCTCTAACTCAGGGCAACCCCATGTGTGCTTCATAGGTTTTCAGTGGCTGATTTTTCAGAAGTTAAGATCACTAGGCCTATTTTCCCAGGGTACACCTGGTTAGACTCAAACCTCTAACCTTCTGGTTAACCTAGCATGTTAACTGTGTGAACCACCCAGGAATTCCAGGATAGGCATAGCTTTAGTGAAATTACATTTCCCAAAGATTTATTAGTTCACTAGAACTTAATTATTCTAAAGGGACCCCTGGGTGGCACAGTCACAAGCATTCAAGGACTAGAGGAAAAGTTGGCAGTGTGAATTCACCCACCATTGACAGGCCTGATGAGCAGCTTCTGAAAGGTCACACAGCCTGGAAAATCCTTTGGAGCAGTTCTACCCTGCATACATGGGTCGCCAGTAGTCAGATTCCCTGGCAACAAACAACAAATGGATAGTACAATGACAGTTGAGCTAAAGTAAACTTAAAGCTCTCCTATTTTTAATTATTCCAAAATAGCGGAATAAGAATAAAACTTTAAATCTTTCTCCTAGTAGAATTGTATCACCCCTACATCTTTCATGAATCTGGAACATGCTTCTTTGCCTCTTCAGACTAGTTTCTAGAACACTTTTCTCCTCTCCATCTGTTAAAATCCTTTCATCCTTCAGTTCCCTGGATTTTTGGCCTTTCTGAGACATTCCTCAAGCACCAGGATTGATTTGTTTACTTGTATGTCACTACCTATTTTAAGCACTTGGAATGCTGGATTATTATTATTATTATTATTATAACCCCCCACAGCACCTTGTACGTAGTATCATGCTCAAAAAATAAACATGGATGTTTTTTGTTTTTTAAAGGATTGTTAAATGACTAGTATAGTAGATTTTTTTGAGCCTCAACAAAGGAAAAGTCATAGAATGAATATGAGAGTTAAACTTAAAAGTATTGACTATCATGACACAATGTTTTCATTTGTCTCCTTTCCCTTTCTCCCTTTGTGATTTGGTGTAGCTGGAGAAACAGAAGATAGAAAAGCAGAGGAAAGAATTAAGAGCCACTAAAAAGTCTCTTGATGAAGAAGGAAACAGCAGCAGCCGTTTTTCTGGGACTACAGGGGCCACCAATAAGAAAGACTTTACCAAACTGAAACCTGGAGAAAAAAGCAGGAAAAATCTTCAGTTATTGAAGGACATGCAGACCATACAGAATTCATTACAAAGCAGTAGTTTGTTGTGGGACTACTGACTGGTACCAGGTCATAAATTTTATTCAGATAACCTGTACTTCATCAAACAGATGTTGCCAATTTACTTCCCAGGTCTCATACTCTTCTTCTATTGGAATTAATTGATAGCAGGTGTTAAAGAGACCACCAGCTTCATTGAACTGTCTCCTTGGGTTAGACAGCACGGCTAAATGTTAAGCCATATACATGGAAAACAGGGGTTTTTAAAGGCAGAGAATCCACATACACTCTTCTTTGTTTGAGATGGATTTTGCTGTACTGCACTTTGTAAAACGATGACCAATTTTTTTACTTGTGGGTGTGATTTTTAAAGCAATTATATATCTAAATAAAATTAGGTCTAAATTATCAAAATATATGGCTATTCCATAGGCAGTGTTTGCTTGAGAAGTCTCACTTTTAAATCTTCCCCTGGCTCAAAGCCCCCATTTCCCCTTTCTAATACAGCCATTAAATGTACTTTTATGTTGACTATTGATGTAGGTTTGCTATACTTAAATATTCATGACACATTTAAGAGGATTCTTTCAATTCCTCCATTGGTGTCTCCTAAGAGGCTAAGAAAAAAATCACTTCCTTCTGAGACCTTATTCTGCCTATTATTTTGGTTTGGTTTTTAGCACTCAAAGTAATCAGTATCTGTTTTGCTTTTATTTTTAAATCCACTGTGAAAAAAAGTAAAAGGGGAAAAGACCCATGTAGTCTTTTAAGTCAGGTACCTGTAAAAACTATAAAGATATTTTTTAAAATAATGGAACAAATGAAATTTTGGAATATAACGTTAAGAATGAAGAGCAGAGGGGCACTGAATTAACGTGTATACATTTGTTATTTGCTGTTTTTAAATAATAGCTATTTGTAATCATGCTATTCACTCAAAGCATTATGGTTTTCATCTTGAAACTGATGGAACCCTTTGGCTCTTTGTTTTTATTAGTGTACAGCATGAGTGCACTGTTTACTGTACACACACTGTCATACTGTTAATAATGTAAATCATCATTTTGAATAGATTTAAAACCTGTTATCTTTTTATAAATTTGCACTGAAGTCAATAAAGCAGCTTCTTATAAGGAAACACTGAAACTTTCCTTAACAGCCTGTTAATAAAGGCATTATCTGTTGTAATCTCTCAAAAGATGCATTTCAAAGTAAGACCATAGCATTATGAGAAACAAGACTGCCCAACAAGGTTGAATTGTTTTGTGGTATATGATAAGATACTCTGTGAAAGAGTCATGTATGAAAGGAATTGCTTTTTTATGCCTCCCCTGGAATTGACTAAAGAAACTAGAGCTCTAGGTTATATTTAGACCACCAGCATGAATTATATGGCTGCCTAGGCTTGTCAGGTGTCTTAAAACTGAGTTTTCTACAGTTGAACTTCTTAATCTAGCGTTTTTAAATAGATGTTGGCATATTCGTGAACCTCATAAAATCATATGTACACTTGTTTGCATGTATGATTTTCTGATAGAGCAGGTTTGTAGCTTCACCAAACTCACACAATGTTGTTAAGTGCCGTCGAGTCAGTTCTGACCCATAGTGACCCTGTATATGGTTTCCAAGTAGCAGCTGGTGAGCTTGAACCACCGACATCACAGTTCAAACAACTTTGCAATCCACTGTGCCACACCAGGACTCCTGTTTTTCATACAGAAACACAGTCCTGTTGCTGATTTTGTTAACACTGAGTGTACTAATAGAAATGATCTTCCTTCATTGCAAGACCAAAATCAAGACAAAGGTTCAGATTTACGAATTAAATGGAGTGCAAGACTATTTTGGAGTATGGTTTGATTTGGTATTTTGGGGGGAAGGGTACTAATTGAACATTTCAGTCTGGGTGCTCAAGACGCCCCTTTCCTCTTACAAAAATTTCCAAAATAGCATTTCTGCATAACAAACTAAGATAACATTTAGAACCAAGATTAAAAGTCAGCTGAAATTTTACTTTAATTAAAGACCCATGGGACAAGAAGCTCCTTTGTTACAGTACTTTACATATGGCTCTTACAAAGTAAACTAGACATCAGGGAGTCAGTGTTTATAGTAGACTCAACTAACTGTAGCAGGTGACCAGCAAGCATGACTTCCTTTACTGGCACTAAGACGGGAATACATCTTTGCATGCACTGTGTTCTTTGGTAGATTTAATCATTCAGTGGAATTACAGAATTTGCAAATGACAAATGTAATAAAATATTTCATGTAAAATCTGAGCACAGTACTTTATCAACGTAAACTTTTTATAATCATTCCTAGTGAAAGTTTTAAATATTGCCTCAAAATATCCAAATCCTCTCTGTTCAAAATAGTAAATAAACTGAAATGGGGTACATTATGAATTGTTTAAACTTTTGTGATGTTTTCTGATTCTTGAGCATGTGAAAATCTTTTAAATGGATAGCTTTCTCTCCCCCACCCACTCCAAGTATTTCTATAAGGCATCATTTTGAAAGAGCTACCTAATACAGCTTAAATAATATATAAATGGCATCAGCAATTTTCAACTACTATTATACCATAAAACCCTTTAGACTTTGCTTTCACTATATGAAAAATATGAGCGTTGGAAGATGATTAAATCAATGGCTACATAAAGGTAAAACCCATGAGGAGAGGGTATCCATCATGACTTCAAGGACTGATGTCATACAGCATCTGGGGTCTCAGTGGCGGATTGGTTTGCTACTTCCACCCTCTGCAGTGAACTTTGACCATCAAGAGGTATGTTTCTGAAGTGGTGGTGTATTTTTATTACCAGATGCCAAAATCTCTTAAGACAGCACTTCTTAAAATCAAAAATTGTTCCCACTGTGGATCCAGGATTTAAACATTTTAATATTCTCTGGGTGTCTTGTAAAATGAGTATCATAACCATATAGTTATATAAGGGGTTATTTCACCGACACCACCCACACTGCTACGATTCTAAACTCATCTGAGAGAAATTTAAAATAAATAAAGTGACCACTTTCTCTCACAGATAGGTTCCAAAATCAGAAGACTTTCTACTTATAAAGCTGCCATTGCCAAAGTCTGTGGTGATGATGGCCCATCAAACAGTCCATTCAGACAACAGTTTGGACAGGAGTAACACATTGTGCAGGAGAACTGGCTCTCTCTGAGGATGAGGTTGATCGGTTAGAAATCTCTCTCTGTAGTTCCTCTACTTTCTTCTGAAGTTCTGCTCGTTTAGCAAGAAGTTCTTTATATCTGTTGTGAATAGGCTCCTACGAAAGCAAATAAAACAGTAAACAGCAATTCCAAACAAGACCCAGTCAAATCACTCTGGTACATCATTCTAAATGTCTCAATGTGTGTATATGTTCAGCCACAAGGACCGATCTCACACTTCAGTGGCTTAAAGGCTCTAATGAGACCAGTGATAACTTACTGGCTTTCCTAATGCTTGTGGGTCTTTCAAAGAATACTAGTATGTTCCTGGAATTGATACTTTGCCAAATAAAATAACTGAGCAACAAGGTGATTTTATAAGCCAGCGCTCTATCTGATTTTTGTCCTTTTTTGGGGGGAGATGGAATTCAAAACAATTTTAACAGTAAATATTCTGTAACATTTAAAAATGAACCAAAATTCTGCTAGGGTTTCAGCTTTCGTAAAGCTATTTGCCCAAGTTATCCAGAGGAGGGAAGAGAGGACAGTATGAAGTGCTTTGTCCCTTTGTCCAAGGTTATACAAGCCAAAGATAACCAAGTTGTTGTTAAGTACCACATATCAATTACCTGAATAATCATTTCTCTACTATGCAATTATAACTTAACAACCAGACAGGCAAGTTTTGAAATAAATAGTTAAATGTTCTATGTGATGTAAAGGGAAAACCTAATAAAATTGCACACAACAAAACTCTCATGTACCTGTGGTTTCATCCGGGGATTCCATCTTATGTAATATCCCACCCAGAGCTCTAGGTGGCGCATGCTGGCTACAGGATAAAGGACATGATTAGAGTAGCTCCCATAGAGAGGATTAGTGAAGTCTTCTTGCTGGCTATTTATGTAAGACCACAATGACACAGTCCTTTTGAGAAGATTCTGTAATAAGAAAAAATAGGTAAAGATTCTTCACCACAAATTTCAGAAACCTAACATACATTAAATTTCGAGCGGTAATTTGTGATGGTTAAGATCTCTTTAGAGGGAAGGAAGGAACTTGGGTACTTCAGTGATATTAAGTACTGTCAGGTCAGTGCCCACTCATAGCAACCCTGTATAAGGTTTCCAAAGAGCAGCTGGGAAGTATAAATTCAGCAATTCCACTGACATATTGTCAGGAGGGTACTGTCGCCAGAGAAGGATATCCTGTTTGGTTAAGTGGAGGGTCAGAGAAAAAGAGAAAGACCTCCAGCGAGATGGATTGGCAAAGTGGCAGCATTAATGGGCTCCAGTGTGGCAACAATAGTGAGGTTGGCCCAGGAGCAGACAGTGTTTTGTTCTGCTGTGTATAAGGTTGCTATGAGTCGGTATCAACTCGATGGCACCTAACAACAACAACAACTGATAGGTAGGTATCATGCCCAAGAAAATTGAAATCATTCCCATAAAACCTTTATACCCAAATTGGACACTTGTACACAAACACTTAAGGGAGATGGAGGGGAAGGGCCAGGGTTCATCTTTCACCTCTTTTCCTCTCTGCTGTTCACTGTTACATAGGAATGTTCCAAATAAACAACTGTACAGGTGGTCCAAAATGGTGATGAGGAAATATTCATTGAATTCAAATGCTGTAGGAAACTGCAAATTGAATATCACAAACAAAATTAAGTCATCTTTTTTGAAGTATATTCATTACTGTGCATGGATAGATTCTTTGTAGCAGTTTTTAAAATTAAAGATTCAAATATATATATACACTTCTAAAGCATTACTGGAGTCCTGGGGGGGGCACTGAAGGATAAGCACTGAACTGCTAGCCGCAGGGTCAGCAGTTCAAACCTACCAGCAGCTCCTTGGAAACTAGAATCGCTATGAGTTGGGAGCTACTCTATAGCACTTAACAACAACAAAGCATTACTACATTCTTTGATTTCCTTTTGAGAATCACTGTGGTTGGTAGGTTTTGTGTCAGCTTGACTGGGCCAGGATTCTCAGTGATTTGGCAGTTGAGATGGAGCTATCCCCCATGATGTGATTTGATGTGATAAACCAGTAAGAAGATAAAGGATAGGATACACCACCTTGAATCCCACCACCACCACCCTAATCTGATTTATGGGACAGTCTCAAGAGTGTGGCATGCAATACCTTTTTATTTTTATTTTCCTTACAGGAGATAAAAGGAGAGAGATTTGGGCAGAGAAGGCGGGACCTACTACCACCAAGACAGAAGAGCCAGGAGTGGAGTATTGTCTTTGGACCTGAGGTCCCTGCACTATGAAGCTCCTAGATCCAGGGGAAGATGGATGCCAAGATGGATGGAGATGTCCAAGTAATACAGGGCTTACATATGATGAAAGAAGACAAGGGCCTTTCCCCAGAGCTCACAGAAAGAGAAAGCCTTCCTCAAGAGCCAGCATTCTGAATTTGAACTTCTAGCCTCGTAAACTGTGAAAGAATAAATTTCCGGTTGTTAAAGCCATCCACTTGGGGTATTTCTTTTACAGCAGCATTAAATAATGAAAACAATCACTTTACCATTTTTCTGAAATAATTTCTTCCCAAAATCTTTTTACATGCAATCTGGCCAAGCTGTTAGCCCTAAATTTTCAGGCTGCTGACTTTGAACTTTTAAGCAATTCTGGTCTTTTGCTGTTTAAACTGATTATAACTAATATAAATATTTCTTTACATTTCTAGCAACATGTTTGTTTTCAGGAATTACACACAAAAATATCAATAATATCACCAAGAAATATTAGCAATGCACTAAATACTTGAAGTAAATGTACAAATAATTTACAAATCATGTTACTTGTCCTTTCAAGGAACATCCAGCCACGCTGCAGAACATTATCATTTAGTATACTGGAAGCAAGTTTCTAACAGAAAGTAAAGTCTTCCTCTCAAGGTTTTACTGACTATCTTAATTTTATACAATTTGGGGGGAACTAATCAAAGGACAGAGTTTTTGGTGTGGTGCTATAGGGATAAGCACTGAGCTATTAACCAAAACGTCAACAGTTCAAACCCACCAGCCACTCCTTGGAAAGTATACAGAGTTTCTATGAGCTGGAACCTATTTGACATCCCTTAACAACAATAATCAAAGAAAGGACTACAGACACTAGAAAGGTAAGCGGTTTAATTTAACCTACCCTTTATGGTGTAGTGGGTTAAGCATTGGGCTACTGACTGCAAGGTTATAACTAACGGCAGTTTAAACCCACCTCCAAAGGATAAAGATGAGTCTGCCTGCTTCAGGAAAGATTTAGTCTCTAAAGCCCCATGGAGCAGGTCTACTCTGTCCTAAAGGGTTGCTCTGAGTTGGAATCAACTTATGGCAGTGGGGTTTGGTTTTGATTGTTGGTATCCATCTAACATCTCAAAATTATTTGGACGCTTCTACATAAGACTGGAGCAATTACAGAGCTATGATACGGAATTCCACCAATTACTGGATTTCACACTGGGGAAATAAATATTGCTTTCAAAGTTTTATTAGAAACATTCTTATCAAAAGTGGTAGAAAATAACATGAACTGTGCTAAAGGGAGAGAGCTGAAAGTAATTTTGTCAGTACGGTTCCTAAATTTAGAAAACTATAGTAGTATGAAGTGGCAAATTTCTCCCCTCAAACAAGCAAACAAACAAAAATAGCAATTATGCCTTGAATAGTATTTTTGTGTCTGTGATACTAAATGAAGTGGTCAAGCACATGTCTTGTAAAAAAAAAAATCAGAAAACTTATTAAATTATGTTGTTGTTGTTGTTAAGTGCCGTGGAGTCGGTTCCGACTCATAGCGACCCTGCACAGGGTTTCCGAGGCTGTAAATCTTTACGGAAGCAGAACGCCTCATGCTTTCTCCCACAGAACCGCTGGTAGTTTCGAACTGCTGACCTTACAGTTCACAGCCCGATTCGTAACCACTATGCTACCAGAGTTCCTTATGGTCATTTAAAAATAAATTTCATCTCCTGTATTTGTTACACTTAATTTTATTAGCCAAATATGAATGCATCTTGACTCATTTGAAATAGCAACACAAAGGAGCTAAGCCTGTGATTAGCTTTTCATCTTTCTTCTTGGTAAAACTATTAGTTCAGTTATGAGAAGACAGCTTAATTAGTCAGAGTTTCCTCAAAATGAAACTCAAATAGCCAAGGATGGATTAACTGCTGCTGTTGCCTTTATTTTTAAAAGCCAGAGGAGACGAGTGCTCTCTTCCCCTGCATGTTTAAAATCTGAAAGGCCCTTAATCACCTACTTCCTATTCCCAAGAGTGACAGGATCAGGATGATGTAGAGGTAGGAGACGTACACAATCTACTTACAGCACAGTGGGTCCCACTAGGCCAATGGGTTACGTACGTGTGCACTCACAATGAATTACTTATAAAGCTCATTATATACCTAATATGTTGTATCTGGTAGAAGGAGCTCTGGTAGCATAGGGGTTACGAATCAGGCTGTTAACCTCAAGGTTGACAGTAAGAAACTACCAGCCGCTCCACAGGAGAAAGACGAGGCTTTCTGCTTCCGTAAAGTTGTGCAGCCTCGGAAACCCTGTGCAGGGTCACTATGAGTTGGAATCCACTCTGTGGTACTTAACAACAATGTTCTATCTGGAGTCCTGGTATGGTACTGTGGGTTAGTGCTCTGAACTGCAAAGTTGGTTTGAACCACAAGGTCGGTGGTTCAAGCTCACCAGCTGCTCCTCAGAAACCCTATACAGGCTCACAACCAACTTGACTGCACTTCACAACAAATGTACTCTGTGGAGCCCTGGGGTACAGTGCAGTAAGTGTTGGGCTGCTAACCACAAGGTCAGTGATTCACACCCACCAGATGCTCTATGGGAGAAAGATGAGACTGTATTCCTGTACAGATTTACAGTGTTGGCTCAGTTCTTTAGAGTCACTAAGAATCGAACTGTCAGTGGATTTTCAGTATGTTTTACATTCTAAAAGAAAGTATACAGAGAAACATTAACAAGATGTCAAAAATGGAGATTATCCACTCTAAGGTATCAGACATTCTACCAAAAACAGAATACTTCAACCGATTATTATTTACCTAGCATATATCTCCGAAACATATTGTCCACTTAGTACAATCTCACTATGTAGTTTAATTATGAAGTCCTGGTATGGCACTGTAGGATAAGCACTGGGACGCAAGGTAAGTTTGAACCGTAAGGTTGGCGGTTCACACCCACAATCACTCCTCTGAAACCCTATACAGGGTTGCTATGAGTTGGAAATGACTTGGCGCTTACCAACAACAGTTTAATTAAGGAATCCTGATGTGGTGCTGTAGGATAAGCACTCAACCACAAGGTTGGTTTGAACCACAGGGCGCAACAAGGTTCAAACACATCACCCACTCCTTGCAGGGTCGCTGAGTAGGGACCAACTCAACAGCACTTAACAACAACCCTAAATAATAAGTGATGTTAGATATTGTGTGCTGTTGAGTCGATTCTGACTTACCGTAACTCATGTGACAGAGAAAAACTGCTCCCCAAAGTTGACATCTTTACCAGAACAGATCACCAGGTCTCTGCCCTCATGGGTTTACTGGTGGGTTCAGACTACAAGGGTTTAACCAATGCACCCTGTTTTAGATACACAGCACACAAAGTTTACAAAACTGCTAAAGAAGAAATATACTTGTCATTCACTCTTTCACGCAGATGAGTATGGTGAGGAACGTGATTTTGTTTTTTCCTCATAAACACCAGAACTAATATAGCCAATGTATGAGCAAATGTACAACTCTGTTCAAAGTATTCCTTCGAGAATACAGTGTAATTTACCACCAATGACACCAGTGTTTGAAAGAAATTTCCTAGTCTTTTGATGGCAAATATGAATCTTGCCAATACCCAAATGTATTTAAACCAAATATGGTAAGGGTCAAAGGTGGGTCTTAGTGTTTTGGACCAAAAAATAAGGATCAATAGAGACTTAGGTAGTTGATATACTGGCTCAAAGGCAACGTGAAAGGAAAAACAACAAACCATCTCTAAGAAATTGTTGTTAAGTGCCTTCCAGTTGGTACCAACTCATTGCAACCCTGTATAGGGTTTACAAGGAGCGGCTGGTGAATTTGAACCTCTGACCTTGTGGTTCAAACGGACTTTGTGATCCATGCATTATCCCACAGTGCCACACCACTCATAAGCACTATTAAACCTAGTGTGTAGCAATTCCCCCTATCCCATGCCTGCCTCCCCCTAGGACCTAATTTCTAGAATAAAAAAATGAATTGTATTCATCTTTCCATCACATTTGTTAAAATACCAGCCTCAACATATCACAGTAGCTACCATATCATGTATTTTAAGGATAACTAGTGAGTTTTTTGGGTTTGTTTTTTTATGAAATTAATAGTTATTTACTGAAGCTAAAATATGGCTGTAAGGCCATGCAGAGTCAGCAAATACCCTACACTTTACAGTCACGGGGCAGTCTAAAAAGATGTCAGACTCCCAGTTGTTTGAAATATAGTAAAATTTGGCTACATAATTAATTTACAAATCAATGATTTTGCAATACAATGAACTGCATCCAAATTCTGAATTTAAGCTGGATTTTCTTGAGTAAAGTCATATTTTCAGAATACCAACCCTTTGGTCACATAATAAACTAGGTTATTTTTCAATGTACTATGATATCTTTCCAAAAGATAGTATCAATTCTCTTCCATTCACAGTTCAAGTATATTAGTTGTTTTTCACCAGCTGCTACTAAGCAGATTTAGGCTCATGGCAACCCCATGCATCAGAATAAAACTATTCCATAGTGTTTTCAATGGCTGATATTTTGGAAGTAGACCTCTCGGCCTTTCTTTCAAAATATCTCTGAATGAACTTGAACCTTTAACCTTTCGATTAGCAACATTAGCCATTAGCCATTTGAGCCACCCAGGGATTCAGAAAATTATTTAAAAAAAAAAAAAAAAAAAAAAAAAAAAAAAAAATATATATATATATTCCAAACTCATACCTTAGAGTCAATTTTGGCTCATTTGGTGGTGGTGGTGACTATGTGCCATGGAGTCGGTTCTGACCCATAGTGACCCTGTACAGGGTTTCCGAGGTTGTAAATCTTTACGGGAGCAGAAAGCCTCATCTTTTTCCTGCGGAACAGCTGGTAGTTTCGAACTGCTGACCTTGCAGTTTGTAACCACTATGCTACCAGAGCTCCTTCAGTGCCGTCAAATCGGTTCCAACTCATAGCAACCCTGTGTAGGGTTTCCGAGGACTACCTGGTGAATTTGAACTGCCAACCTTGCGATCCAGTGCTTATCCTACAATGCCACACCAGGTCTCCACAGCAACCTCCTATGTCGGATTTCTAAGACTGTATCTTTATGGAAGTAGACAGCCTCATCTTTCTCCCACAGAGCAACAAGTGGATTTGAACAGCTGACTTTAACGTTAGCAGCCCAACAAAAACCAAACAGCTATTCTCACATCTTCATTTTATGTGTCAGCTTGACTAAGCATTAGTGCTCAGTTTCCGTGCTCACATGGTTACATGTGACTGACTCAGTTGTTTGTAATGAATGACTGTTATTGTTGTTAAGTGCTGTCGAGTCAATCCTGACCCACAGTGACCCTGTACAGGGTTTCCAAGGAGCAGCTGGTGAATTTGAACCGCCAACCTTGCTTTGCAGTTCAAACCAACCTTTCAGTCAAATGTTTACCCTAAAGCACCACACCAGGACTCCAGATTATCCACATAAATGTGAGTAGATCTCATCAGCATAATACTTGAAAGTAAAATAAGGAATTTCCCAAGGGAGTATTCTACCTCCAGACGATAAACAGATATCTTGTCAGAATTTCTCTCAATCCTGACTAAATGATGTACCAATCTTGGGATACAAAAATTTCATAATCTCCAGCCTATCGTGTGACCTACATATTTCAGACTAGCCAGTACCCAAAATCTCATGAACCAACTCCTCAAAAAGTATATACACATGCACATACATATATGTATGTTATTGTTGTTAAGTACCATGGAGTCGGTTCTGACTCATAGTGACCCTACAAAGGGTTTCTGAGGCTGCAAATCTTTACGGGAGCAGAAAGCATCATCTTTCTCCCACAGAACAGCTGGTAATTTCGAACTGCTGACCTTAAAGTTAGCACCCTGATTCGTAACCACAACGCTACCAGAGCTCCTTGTTGTTGTTGTTGTTGTTAAGTGCCATCGAGTCGGGTCCGACCCATAGCGACCCTGTACAGGGTTTCCGAGGGTGTAAATCTTTACGGGAGTAGAAAGCCTCATCTTTCTCCCGCGGAGCAGCTGGTAGTTTCGAACCGCTGACCTTAAGGTTCGCAGCCCGATTCGTAACCACTACGCTACCAGAGCTCCTTACAGTGTCAAAAACTTTATTATTATAGGGTCACTATGAATCCGATTTGACCTACATATTTTAGACCTACAATATGTTTTTGTTGTTAAGAGACTCAACAGCATATATAACAGCATATATATACGCACACATGCATATATGTATACATACAATTTACACACACACATGCATATATGTATATATTTTTGAGGAGTTAGTTCATAATAATAAAATTGTATGTATGTATACCTATATGTGGAGTCCTGGTGTGGCGCTGTGGGTTAATACACCAGACTGCAAAGCCATTTGAACTACAAGGTCGGCAGTTCAAGCTCACCAACCACTCACTGGAAACCCTATACAGGGTCGCTATGGGCCGGAACCGACTCGATTGGATTTCACAACACAACAACAATACATATATGTATGTGTGTGTGTATATATTTTTTGAAGAGTTGGTTCATAATAATAAAATTGTGTAAATGTATACATTTATGTATGTGCGTGTATATACATGCTGTTATATATGCTGTTGAGTCTCTTAACAACAAAAACATATTGTAAGTCTAAAACATGTAGGTCAGATCGGATTCAGTGACCCTGTAATAATATTGTTTTTGAGGCTGTAAATCTTTGCAAGAGCGGAAACCACATATTTCTCCCTCAGAGCTGCTGGTGAGCTCAAACCAGAGATCTTGGGTTCACAGTCCAGGGCTTATCCTACAGATCTACCATGTTCCCTGTACATACATACAAACATATATACTACCTATACACACCGCACACATTTAAGGACCCTGACACTAGTACTGTAAGATAAGTACTGACCTAGTACCCACAAAGGTCAGCAGCTAAAACCTATCAGCTGCTCTTGGAAAGCCTATACATGGTCATTAGGAGCTACAACCAACTCAATGGCATACAACAAAAACAACAAATATATAAGAAGCTCTGGTGGCATATATATAGTCAAGGAGTTGTGGAATGATATCAAGAATATCATAAAGGAATTTTTAAAAAGGTCATTAAGAAGATTTTAAAAAAAAGGAAAAGATCAAAATGGGTATCCGAGGAGACTCTGACACTTGCTCTCCAGTGTAGAGATGTAAAAGCAAATGGAAGGAATGAGAAAGTAAAAGAGTTGCAAAGAAATATTCAAAGGGCAGCTTGAGAAGAAAAAATATTATAATGAAATGTGCAAAGACCTGTAATTGTGGTTGTTAGACATCATCAAGTTGACATGACTCATAGTGACCCTATACACAACAGAACAAAACAGTGCTTGGTCCTGGGCCAGCTTCACAATCGTTGCTACACTTGAGCCCATTGATGCTGCCACAGTGCCAATCCATCTCATTGAGGACCTTCCTAAGAATCCTAAGAACAAGAACTGAATCTGTTATATACGTGTTATTGTTGCTATCAAGTGCTGAGTTGGCTCTAACCCATAATGACACTGTAAGGGGTTTAGCTGGAGCAGGTGGTGAGCGTGAACCACTGACCTTGTGGTTCAAGTCGACTTTGCAATACAGTGAATTAACCTACTGCGTCACACCAGGATTCTGTTACTACCTACTTTATCCTAACTTCCATCTAAAAGATACATTTTCCCCCAGAATAATGAAATCCTTACAACAGGATTTTTTTACTTGATTTACCTTGGCTATTTGTTCACTTGTTTACCACTTTCACATCATACGGATGAGCTTCTTGGTGAATACACTGCTACTATTTAATACCAATTGTTCAAAAGCAAAGGAGGAAATCTCTCAGGGACTATTATCAATGCCACTCACACTGAAATACTAGTAAAATCAAATTATCAAATGTTTGTTCAAAAGATCGGTGGTTCTGAATCAGCAACTACAGGAGAAAAGATCTGTCAGTGTGCTCTTATAAAGATTACAGCTTGGAGACATGGGCAAGATGGTAGAGCACTTGAGTTGACCTCTGCAATGAAGACATGGGAGACAGAGTGATCTTGGAACTCTAAGCCTCAGAGGACAGGACAGAAAGGTGGACTGAGTGCCAACTAGAAGAGGAAGCTGAACAGCAACAATGAGAGAGAAGAAAAACAGGTGGATTGTACGTTGGTGTGGTACAGCCGCCTTGAGCTATTTGCAAGCAGCTATAGATACAGTGACCTACAGGCACAGGATACAGCTGGAGATTGACAGAAAGAGGGTGCAATTCTCCCCTGTCTCATGCTCCCCTGGTAGCTGGGAGCATGGCCAGTCCTAGCCCTCACCAACCCAACAGTCAGTGACACCCCCTCCTTCACACCCCTGCTCTGCCTGGGGTTAGGCACCTGGCACAATACTCCTGCTTCTGGAGGCATATGAACCTGCTCTGAACTGCATACACTAAACAGGGAACTAACTGTGTTCACACTTCTGGTCTCTCCCATATTCCCCAGGAGACAGGTAGTAAGTGCCTGATCACATATCCATATACAGTAATCAGTTAAATATACATATGACAACACAATCTTTCTCAGAACACAGATAATTTCAGTTTACACAAAGAACCAAAACAGAGTTCATCAAATAAGTGACCAAAATACAGAGCCAGAAAATCTAACACCATAAATAATACTGGAGCTCTTCCCGTAAGCGGCCCGAGGTAATCTCACAAAATGGTTCGCTACTCACTTGACCCAGAAAACCCCACAAAATCATGCAAATCCAGAGGTTCAAATCTCCGGGTCCATTTTAAGAACACCCGTGAGACTGCCCAGGCCATCAAGGGTATGCATATCCGGAAAGCCACCAAGTATCTTAAAGATGTCACTTTGCAGAAGCAATGTGTACCATTCCGACGTTACAATGGTGGCGTTGGTAGGTGTGCCCAGGCCAAACAGTGGGGTTGGACACAGGGTCGGTGGCCCAAAAAGAGCGCTGAATTTTTGCTGCACATGCTTAAATATGCAGAGAGCAATGCTGAACTTAAGGGTTTAGATGTGGATTCTCTGGTCATTGAGCATATCCAGGTCAACAAAGCTCCCAAGATGCGTCGCCGAACTTACAGAGCTCACGGTCGGATCAACCGCTACATGAGCTCCCCCTGCCATATTGAGATGATCCTCACTGAAAAGGAACAAATTGTTCCTAAACCAGAAGAGGAGGTTGCCCAGAAGAAAAAGATATCTCAGAAGAAACTGAAGAAACAAAAACTTATGGCTCGGGAGTAAATTTAACTTAAAATAAAATGCACATAAAAGTAAAAAAAAAATAATAATACTGGAATTTTCTGACAGGGAATTTTAAAGAATGCAAATTAGGCAATTTCAATGGATTATGAGATAGATTGAGAAAACTATAGCTGAAATCAAGGAAAACACACAAAACTATGAAAAAAATTCAGTAAACAAACTGTGACAAAATAGCTGCAAAAAATTGGAGCCATACAAAAATAGCAATTAGAAAGCCAGAAAATTAATAGTAAAACTACAGAAACAGAAAATACACTGAGAGAGCAAAGAAATACTATTGAATCAATGGAAAGCCAAATTACTGAGTTTGAAAAAACATCTCTCAATATCTATCTGCTAGAGGAACAATCAGAAAAAAAAAGAACAAAAAAAATTCAAAGAAAGCCTAACATTTATGTAGGACACTATCAAGAGGAATAACTTGCCTGTGATAGGAATACCAGAACAGAAAAAAAAAAAAAAAACCATAGAGAATATTGTGCAAGAGTAGTTGGAAGAAAACTTCCTTAACATCGAGAAAGATGAGAAGTCACTCAAGAAGCTAAAGAACTTCAAGTAGGATAAGCCCAAAAGAAAAACACCAAAACATGTTATAATCAAACTTTTCAAAACCAAATACAAGGAAAGAATCCTGAGAGCAGTTCAGGAAAAACAAAAAGTTATCTATAAAGGAGAACTAATAAAACTAAACTCTGATTTCTTAGCAGAAACCATATAGCAAGAAGACAATGGAATAGCATATATAACACTAAACCAAACTGCCAACCAAGAATTATACATTCAGAAAAACATTCTATCAAATTTGATGGTGAAATTAGGTCATTATCAGATAAACAGAAATTAAAAGAATTTCTAAAAATCAGACCAACTTTACAAAAAATACTAAAGGTAGTTCTTTGGACAGAGAACCAACAACAGCAGACAACAAACCTGAAACTAACATACATAACGGTATCACCTAGACTCAATCAGATATGTTGTTGTGTGCCTCCGGTTCCAACTCATTGCAATCCTATATACAGTTTATGAGAGTGGCTGGTGAGTTTGAGCAGCTAAAATCTAAGAGTAGTGGGGTTAGAAGTTCAGTGCTTATTTACAGCACCAGACCAGGATCCCAACCCAGATGTATACAAAGTAAAACAGACCTATAAGACTGAAAATGTTGTTGTTAAGTGCTGTTAAGTCGATTCAAACCCATAGCGACCCAGGAGCAACTGGTGAGCTTGAACTGCTGACCTTGCAGTTCAAACGACTTTGCAGTCTGGAACATTAATCCACCAGATAAACAGTTGTAACAACAACAAAAAATTATAAAGTAATAAAAACAGGAATAACAGAGTTACAGAACTTTCAAATGAAGAGGAAATCAATCAAATTTTCAAGAAAAAAATAAGCCTAATTTGCAAGCCTAAAAATGAAATCAAGCTTTACGCCTAATCTTAGCCCAACTTGTACCCTTTACACTAACCCTAGTCCTAACCATAACCCTAAAAATAAATGAACTCCTACGCCTAGCCCGGACCTAGTCATAACCCATCCCCCTACCCTCAGTCCACTCCTACCTACCCATCCACCTCCCCCCCCCCCGGGAAAAAAGATTACAGTTTAGCAACTCTCTCCTAGGGTTGCTACAGTAGAAATCGACTGTATAGCATACAAAACCAACAAATGAGTTCATAATTTACTAATAAATAATACTCCTATCACCTGAATGCATTATAAGAATTTCTGTTTTATGGGAAATATAAAGACCAAGTCTTTCAACTCTAACTGGAAAGTCTGAAGGAAGGAGATATATATTTGTAAGAGTGAATGTCACAGAGAAGTTACCTGTCTTGTCATTTGCCAGACACAGTCAATAAACTGAAGAAAAACAGGCGATCTGTCTGGATCTGCATGGTTCTTATCTCCATGGCCAACTCTCTAAAAACAAAGAGTGAAATATTATTATATGAGCTTGGTAGAGATTTTTGGCTTTTGTTTTTTTTTCCTTTTGAATAAAAATAATTATATTTTCCAATAAAAGTAATATTCTCTCAAAATAAAATATTTAAAAATCTTTCTAAAGCTTTGCTAATAAGTAAAAAAATCACACATACTCCTACCTAGCAGAAATTTCTATGAACAGTTTGATATAGAAATTGCTAGATTTTGTTCTGGCATATGATGCCTGTAAAAGGAATTACCAGTTAGATTAATAAATGAAACACAGATCCTAAGTGGCTGAAAACAGAGGAGAGGAGCAGTCAGACCTCAGAGCCCAGATTTTTGTCCTGAAGATTTTCTTTTCCTCTGATAAATAATGTTTACTGGTACAAGGGCCTCAAGAAGCACCCCTTTCCTTTAAAGCAGCAAAACCTATAAAAGTCAGGAACTACGTAAGGCAAAATCTGTCAGAGAAGAAAAATTCAAATATTTTCAACGAAAACAAAAAATAGAAGAGTAGTAAGACTTCACCCTGTCAAACATGGACAATTTTCAAGACTTGGAAAAGCCAGGTGGTTCTTTTGAGTTCCGCCTTTCACGGGCTTCACTGTACCTTGCCAAGTGCATGGAGACCTCACCTCATCTTAGTTCTAAGTTCTAGTCTGTCACTATTAGGAGGCACAAATCTTTCAAAATTCCTTGACAACTGCCCTCTTTAACATTTAAATACAAATGTACTATGACCCACTTTCTCAGTTCTGTCCTACTCTGAAGACTTCTACTGCAGATGACTGAAACAAGGAATGCCTTCTCAGTCCCAAGAGGCCAACTTCTTAGCCTAAAGCAGTGAAAGTGTAGTCCATGGACTTCTGTGGGCTCCAAGTCAAAACTATTTCCAAAATAATGCTACTACGTTATTTGCACTGATAGTGAAAACCTGATACAGGATAAAACTTTTGTGGTCTTAGCATAATCGTGCAAGCCAACAGCATCAAATTACAATATGTCACTATATTTTTGTCCTGCCATGCATTTGCAGTTGGAAACAAAGAGAGAAAAATCTTGTTTTTCTAAACCAGTTTCCTAAATGAAGCAGTAAACTTTATGGTAGTTACTTTGGACACCTGAGTATACATTTTTAAAGTATCTTTTGTGACAACTGAAATAGGTGGCATCTTAAGGAAAAGTAACTTTTTTCAAGCAGTAACAATTTTACTTGAAAACAAACAATATGTGGATGAGCAATGTTCTCAAGACTTGAATATCTGGCTTTTTTTTTTTTTTTTTAATAAAGTCAATCTATCACTTAATGGAAAACTATCCACAGTTGTTAGGTACCATCAATTCCATCCTGCCCAGTCCTCTGCCATCCTCACAATATTTACCATGTCTGCACCCATTTCATTTGTGGCTAATGATAAAGTTCAAGCTTCTCAATGAAAATCAGATTTTTGGAGAACTTCTGTCTGTTACTAAGAGCTTGACAATACTTAGATGTTTCTGGCAAAAATCATTAACAAAAG
This sequence comes from Chrysochloris asiatica, assembly GCF_000296735.1. Classification (NCBI taxonomy): domain Eukaryota; kingdom Metazoa; phylum Chordata; class Mammalia; order Afrosoricida; family Chrysochloridae; genus Chrysochloris; species Chrysochloris asiatica. The sequence goes on from NW_006408526.1 coordinate 2,176,234, forward strand.
TGACATTTTGTGAAAAAATAAAAACTCTTTGTTGGTTACCATGGGTGGGAAGAGGACAGCAGAGCACAGGTTAGAGGATAGACACACCACAGTTCAGGTGCTGAGGAGGGCAATGTACAAGGAAGAGGCAGGCAACACACAACAAGCAGGAGGAGGATAGAAGAACAAGGTAGACTGGGGAATGCTTAGGTAGGCATGCATAGGCTAAATAGGACAGAGGTAAATAGTGATGTATGCTCAACCTTGAACAACAGGACTCTATGATACAGGGATTGAGACATAGTCTAAGTGGGTAAAAGTGGGAAAATAATGTTAAGATGATTGACTGTCTTATGGATATTGATTTCCCTTGCCAGCTACTGTAAAACAGACACTTGAGTGGGACAGAAAGAAATATCAGGAAACATGATTACATACTCTGCCTATAATTGACTGGAATACCCAAAAGGGGTTCTAGAACTTGACCAGTGAAATAGGCTTCTTGTGGAGCCTTTGCAGTGCATAGGACCTTAGGTGAAATCCTGAGCCCCATCCAGAACCTTTGAGGTAGGACATTTCCACTTGAAAGATATGCAGACCAGCCCAGTTCAAGTGGCTAGAGGAATAGAATATACCTCCTGAAAGAAAGACTAGCAGTAAAAAACAAAAAGGGCAGTCTGTTTGGCTATTACAAGAAAAAGCAAACTGCTCAGGGAGCCATCAAGGTAAGCAATCAAGTCCCTTCAGGGCAACCCCCCTCTAAGACTGAAACTCAAAGGGAACAACACATGAGCAGGCATGTTAAGCTCACTGGTGAGCACACTGGCCTACTGGTGAGTGGAAGTGGGAGTAGAAGAAAATCATTAAGGAAGATATGAGCCAAGTTCGACCACAGAGAAGAGGAAGGGCTGGTTGGTCTGATGTTTGGGGAGACTTGGGAGCTCCTAAGCCCATGGACATTGACCTAACTATGGTGGGCTAGAACTGAGAGTGAAGTTGTTCAGCTGATATGAAGTGGGGGGAAGATGCACAAGAACTTGCAGACAGTACACATTTGACCTAGCTTCAATGGCTTGATGACCAGAACTAGACTAGCAGAAGACAAAGAAATTTGATAAAGGAAGTATCAAGAGAGAAGAACATGAGCAGAACATGGGACCCTAACCAGAGAAGCAGCGACACCAGAGATGGAGGCAGAGGTGATGGCAAGGAGAGATAGCACAGGTGAGGACTCTAGACTCATGGAAAGAGAAAGGCTGTGTGTTGGTGGCCAGGAGGTTGACTTGCAGAATGTGCCCTTTGGCTGTTTTAATGATTATGTATTCCAGTGTGTTTTTGAGTACATCAAAAAAAAAAAAAAAAAAACAAGGAATAAAAGTAAATACTGTTAAATGATGATGAATACAGTGGACTTTAATCATTGCAACAAAAGAAAATAAAATAGGATGAGTGCAAAACTGATGTTCTCTCTTTTAAACCATCACTCAAGTCACAATAAAAGCTTTTAAAAAAAAGTGACTTTATGATATTGTAAAATGACATGCATCAACACCTGGAAGATCTGTAAAACTCAAGGAACCAGTATTTTCCAAATGACCAATATAATATACAATGCAACAAAATTATGCATGGATAAAAAAAAAAACTTTTCAAATTCCAAGACAAAACCAATGGAATTTAGTAAACAATGCAAAAACAATTCACCGATTTGGTGGTTTTGGTTTTGGAGTCTACATTGCAACTAACCTTTAAGAAACTTGCCTGGTTTGGTGTCATGAAACAAAACAAAATATCCTCAGTTATCTGTAAACGCTATTAAGTAAAATAGTTTTCCCTTTCCACCTACAGTTCTGTGTAGAATTTTTTATACAGAGTAACTTCCGAAAGCTGGAGCCTGTGTGAGATGGAAAGATCAACTATTTTCCACTAAACTGAGCAATACAAATGTAGTAAGACTGCACTGTTAGAGGTGGAAACCTGAAAAAGCAAGGCCATCCCAGCTAATTCCAGTACTCAAAGATTTCACTGTACTTCAATCAACAGCACATACCACAACAGATTAAGTGCAAAAGTAGATATGAACATTACATTGTCTTCATTAAAGATGTGTGCAAGAATGTAAAACAATGCCACTTTTTCATTAAACTTTATTTTGTTTTAGAAAAAATAGACAATTTTCATAAAAATGCTATATGTATTAATATAAGAGGGGTTTCAAACAGTTCATAGAAATGGAATTCAAAGATAATGGAATTTTTCCATTAACTTTTTGATTCCCCCTTGGATATTGTGTATTGTGCTTTTTTTTTTTTTTAAGTTAATAAATATTTTCAATTTCTTTCATTTAATTTCTAATATGAACAGGATTAATAGGTATACCCTACATAAACAAAGTTCTTAGGATCATCATCAACAAAAAAGGTAAAGAATCATTGTTCTGCATTAATCATGTGAACATACTCCATCCAGACACCTAACAGTTCATTTCCAAACAGCAGATCAACTTTAAATGACTATACCTTCTAGTTATTTATAATATTGCTTGCTGGCATACCCTGGTAACCAGTTACATACTAAAAGTTAACATGAGAGACAATGCCTGGGTAAACATCTTTCAGGAAGTTTTTCAGTCATTCTTGGAAAAGGTTTCCCCAGAAACCGAGACCTAATTAGCGCAGAGATCTCTATGTAACTGTGTAAACCCACCCTCCCCAAATGTACTCTCACCATGCTCATTCCCATCCCTGTTCCTCCTGCCTAGGAACAAGAACTCCCTAAATTCTGTGACAACAACTAACACATAAGAACAATACATGGGAATGTCAAAGCCAGTAAGAACACCATTTCCAAATTCTTTGATTCCAAATTTAGTGTTTTATTCTGTGTTTAATTACTGAGCTTAGGAGAAGAAAATCAGAAAGCTACTTGAATATTTAATTCACTCTAAATTCTGTGAATCCAAACTACGGCAAAAGGGGTTTGAGGGGGTATACAAAACGATAGTATCTTTTAAAAGGGATATAATAGCTCCATTGAATCGGGCTGCGAACCTTAAGGTCAGCGGTTCGAAACTACCAGCCACTCCGCAGGAGAAAGATGAGGCTTTCTACTCTTGTAAAGATTTACACCCTCGGAAACCCTGTACAGGGTCGCTATGGGTCGGAACCGACTCAACGGCGCTTAACAACAACAACAACTGTATTTAAGGAACGAACGGTAGCTATTCTGGGTACTACATTTGTAGAAAGCCATGGACAAAGTCCAGAGAACAATTGGGATGGTGAGGGGCTTCAGATGAATGAGAAAAGAAACATTCAACCTCAACAACTGAAGATAATTGGTCAGATGAGTTGAGAGCAGTTTTCAAATATTTCAAGGGTTATCTTCATGTTGGAAAAGGAGTCATAATTATTCTTCTCATGTCTTCAGAGGGAGTCTAGGACAATTTCAGTTCACTATTAGGAGGAAGTTTTCAGCAGATAGACTTTCAAAAGTGAGACTGGATAACCTCAGGAAGGGACGTGCTTTTACTTCCGGAGGTATCAATGAAACAAAAATATCATTTGACCAAAGAAGACATTCAAGTAAGAATGATTTCTTAGATTCTGACATCCTTCCAAGTCTGATATTTGATAATAGTACTAATATCAAAAATAATTTTGAGTCTTAAAGAGGGTTCAAACATTTGTCTTTTTCATAAAACTAGTTTTAGTACCAAAGTATTTTAATTTCAACTCTGGGTAAAACTTTTATTCTTACTTTATTATTTCTTTTAGTCCAACTTAATTATTATTTGAGGCTCTGATCCTCTATGAGCAATGTTATTATTCTGTAAGGCTACTTGAAATTAAGAACAATAAATAAATAAGCCATTTTCATCTTTTTTTATTTTTCCATTTTCACCTTTTTATAAGTCTACAGGATAAGCTAAAAGTGCCTTGCAATTCTAGGGCTTTCCTATGAATCTGAACTATTGTTTGTGGGTTGAAAGATCCATAGAAATCACTCCGTGATATCTGATATCTCCTGGTAGAGACCACAAAAGAGAGGTGTCAGAAGTTGGACAAACTGCCAGTCCTGACTCCAGACTGCAGTCATTTTAGGATATCCTAATGCTTCCAAAAACCAACAAAAAATCCTCTTGAGGGATTTACTGTCCCAAAATAAGTGATCAGTTTTCAGATGAATATCTAATGAGTAAAAGCATAAATTTTGCATGCCTTATGTGAGATGCATGTGATATATCAAGGTTTTTTACTCACTAGTTGAAATCGATGACCAAAGCTGAGCCATTCTTTCTCTACAAGGACTTCAAATCCTCGCATGGTTCTATAGAATCCATCCAACATGAGCATGGCCAGGGAAGTTAGCTGAGCTGTGCGGTCCCAACCATCACTGCAGTGTACTACCACAGATGTCTTCCCTGACTCGACCTTGTCAGCAATCCTAAGAGCCCCTGCAAGAATAAGCTGGAAAACAGATTTTTAAATTACAAATTTAAAATAGGGACCCTATAGAGGGCTTCTTCAAAACTTGGGTTTGAACTGCCAACCTTAGGTTCAGTGCTTTCCTACAGCGCCACACCAGGACTTCTAAAAGTGGGGAGAAAAAGATCTCTCCCTTCCTACAAAGAATTTTTGTAAATGGTTGTTGTTGTTATGTGACGTTGAGTTGGTTCCAACTCATAGCTACTCTGTTTAGGGTTCCATGGAGAGGCTAGTGGGTTTGAACTGCTGACCTTATGGTTAGCAGTCCAGTGCTTATCTTACAGTGCCACACCAGGACTCCCTGGTAAATAGTAGAAGATACATGAATTTTCTTTTAAAACTAGGAAAACTTCACATGCATATATGCAGACACCTATTAATTTAAACAATGAAATAACCAAATAAAAAGTATATTCAAGTGCGAAACAAACAGATGACTATGAGAAAACAAAAAGGATTATGTTTTCAAAGTATCTGCTTCTAAGAATTTTGAAATATTTCAATATCATAAATTTAAATTTAAAAAATCAATATAACAATTGTTGAAAACAATGCTTGTTGTTGATGCTGTTAAATGCTGTCGAGTCGATTTCAATACACAGTGGCCTAGTATAGGCTTTCCAAGGAGGGGCTGGTGAATTTAAACTGACCACCTTGCAGCTCAAACTGACCTTGCAGTTCAACGCATTAACCTGCAGCACCACACCAGGATTCCAAAACAATGCTTATTTTGCCAAACTAGAATAAGTACATCTGAAAGCAGTAAAACTGAAAATCTTTTAAAATAATATATAGCATTTACTGTTTCAACCAAATAGTTTTATACAAATCACATAGCACATAGCAAGTACAGTATAAATCTTTTAAGTTATTTTCTGTGATATAGCATGCATAAATATTCTCATGAGATCAATATATTATCATGTCAACTTACCAGAGTTAAAATAACTTTAACTCATTTTTTAAGTAGACAGATATTCTCTGAAAAATAACTTTTTCTGAAATTGATCTTGAGTTAAAACCAGACTGAGTTTACACAAGGCCAAAAAGAAAAAAAGGAAAAAAAACAGTATTTTTAATAATGGATAATATAGTTCCATTCTTCTTTGCAATAGCAAGATTGCCATTTGCAATGGCACTTAAAGAATTCAAAATGAAGAAATAATAGGCTTACTAGACTTGGAGATAACCATGACAACCTCCTTTTAATCATAACTGTAGATGTGTTCTAGAAATGGCTTTTTCTGAATCCATCTCGATCTTGACTGTGATCAGTCATCCATGAGCATTTAAACAAAAAATGTCTGGTTCCCTTCCTTCATGACACGTACTATTTTAAGTACATTCCATCAATGATTCAAATGGATATCCATACTTAATAATAACTGAACCAAGCAAAGATTTAGAAGAGTTGGCAGGATAAGACTGACCACGAGTTAGTTATTCACAGTCATAACCTTAAGTAATTCATTAATTAAATAACCATGTTTGGAGCCCCTTATTATGTGACAAAGGAGTTCTGGTAGCAGAGTGGTTATGAATCGGGCTGGTAAACTCAAGGTCAGCAGTTCGAAACTACTAGCCATTCCAGAGAGAAAGATGAGGCTTTCTACTCCTATTAAGATTTACAGCCTCAGAAACTCTGTACAAGATTGCTATGAGTTAGTACTGACTCCATAGCACATAAACCACCAGCACTATGTGACAGGCCCTGATCTAGGTGCTACAGAAAGCAGACATAGTGTCTGCTTAGTGAAGCTGGCATTCTATTTGGGGGACCAACCATATGCAAATAACCAAGGAAATATACAGCATGACAAATGGCAAAACATGAAAGCACTCCACACAGGGTATAGAGAGTGCTGGCAGAGCTGCTGCTTTTTCTAGAGAGGTTGGGAAAGGTCTCTCTGAGAAGGTGATATTTGAGCAGAGATCTGAGAAGACAGAGTGGATAAGCCTTAAGAGTGTGAGAGCTGAAGGAGGAGAGCGTATTCTTGGCACAACTGTACTTCTTATACTCATTTCTCTTATTGCCAGCCCTTTGGAGAAAATGTACCTGGTGGTGAAATGACCTGGAATTTTGAGAAGGGAACATAGCACCTTATGCTAGGCCTAAATTAAGACTTACATTTTTCATACTTGCACACCAAACATTTTAAATAGATGGGGCACATGTACATGATCTCTGATTGAGGAATGCCTAAATTTTGCTACATTCCATGGTAGAAGATAATGATAATAAAAATAGTTTATAATTCTCATTAGTTCAGTTTGGCCATCTCCTCAATTTTGTCAGCATTTTAGAGATTTTAATGTGAATGCAAGTATGCTCCTTCCTAACATGAAAATCTGCATTTCTCATTATTTCAGACTATTAATATAAATATAATTATACCATTATAGTATCAGGAGTCCTAGTGTGGCAATGCAGGATAATGCACTGAACTACAAGGTCAGTTTGAACTGCAAGGTCAGTGGTTCAAACTCACCAGCCACTCCTTAGAAACTCTATACAGGGTCACAATGATTCGACAGCACTTAACAAGAACACAGATTACTAATAAGGACTCCTGATGTGGTGCTTGAAGACCAGCATTGGACTGTGAACCCCAAAGTTGGCATTTCAAGCCTACCAGCTGCTTCTCAGAAACCCCATACAGGGTCGCTATGAGTCAGAACTGACCTGACGGCATTTAACAACAACTACTATATTCATACATCATATGTCTTTATTATGTTAATGAAAATCAGATCATATCTGAAAATATACATAACTATATTAACTTAAGGACTCCAGGTGTGGCACTGTAGATCAGCATTTGGTCTTTGAACCATAAGGTCAGCAGTTCAAACCCATCAGCTGCTCCTTGGAAACCTTATACAGAGTCATTATGAGTCAGAACTAACTCAATGGCACTTAGCAACAACAACATATTTACTCAAATATGTTGTTTGGTGCTTCATACATAATATTAGCAGACAAACAGCCAAAACAGGCAAAGGAGCAAAGAACATTCTGGTTTGATATTCTATAATGATATAAGAAAATAGTAGCATATACTCACCTTAATGTGTTCTAACCAGTGAGTAGATTCCAAGTTAGATAACCAGTGAGTTTCCTCAATGTTGGGGTATACAATCTCTTTAAGCTTTCGTAATGATTCTCTCATAACGTGAATATTGTGGATATCCAGAAAAACTAGTTCTGCATTTTGGTAAGCATCTTCACTTTCATAACCACCACCCTTTGCCTGGAAAAGAGCACATATAAAAGGAAATAATAAATAAATATACATCCACTATACATGAGCATCTGTTACAAAGTGTCATAAAACAAAACATAAAATGATTGCAAACCTAAAGACTAAAGGTTCCACCCAGAATCCACCCAGTTGTACCATGGAAAATAGTCCTGGTGATCTGGTTCTGTTAAGAAAACCCTTTGGAACAGTTCTACTCTGTAAAACATGGGTCACCATGAGCTGGGATCAACTCAATGGTAACTAACTGCAAGAAGAAAATCTCAGTAGAAACTGAGGGTGACTAAGGGCACAATTTAGCACACTCACTCTCTATCTCCTGGTTTTGCTTTATAAACCAGGACTGTCCACCCTCACTCAAAGGCTCCCAAGATGACACAAATTTTAACTTCAAAAATAAACATCTGCAATAGGTTAAAAAATATCAAATACATTCAAATATACTGGTTCCTACTAATACTTTGAAAAATTAGCTATCCTCAGGAGATGGTAGGGAGCACATTCAATATTGGGAAATTCATAAATAAGGGAATCAAGCACTTACCCTGTTTTTCTTACATGAATTCAACCACTTGTTAATGAAAATACAGATAAGATCAAGTACATCTTTACAAAAACAGGTTAGAGAAAGAGTTCAAGTGGAATATCATGAAGTTAGAATATCACCATTTTTCAAACCTTAATGAAGTGAAGTATATCTAAGTACTTAGCATTAACAGTTTCTAACATTCCAAAAAGGAGAATCAAGCAGACAATATATGCCTCCTGATGTAACTCCTCCACCAACCCCCAAAACAAACCCACGGCCATCAGAATGATTCCAGTTCATAGTGATCCTATTAAAGACAAACTAGAACTGCCCCAAAATGTTACCAAGGTTGTCATGTTTAAGAAGCAGTCTGGCATCTTTCACACTTAACCATTGTGCCACCAAGATTCCCTAGTACCACCTCGTCAAAAGGATTGAAACAAAATATGAATAAACCAAATCTGAAGGAAATTCAGATAGAAAAAAGCTGACCACATAACCAAGTAGGCAATCAGCAAAATTGAGATTATAAAATATTCTACAGACAAACTTAAAAAAAAAAGAAGAGATGGGTGAAGGGAGGACTCAACTGTAGAGACCAGGCATATATATTTTGGTAATAAAAGTAGAAAGAAATGCAAGGAAGCGATTATTACAAAAACTAGCAGAGTGGTTACATTCAGCAGGGTACAGAATCATTGTGATTGGAGTGGGGATACACTGAGAGCTCGGTGGCTGGCAAATTTTAATTCTTGAGTCATGGGGTCAGAAGAATATCTGTCACACACAATTCATCAAGTTATATATAAAAAAAAGTCTTACTACGGAAGTAAAAAACAATGGTTGCAAGAAGGATACATACTTTCATAAATTCATAAAGGCATGTATGTGAATGATTGAAAAAGAATAACAAAATGAAGAATACAACATTTTACCCTGTCCTCCTATTCTGTCATAAAGTCTTCATTCCCTGGGCTCCCTTTTTAGAAAACAATCCTAAATATCATTTCTAATTCCTAGTATAAAATTTAGGAAGGGAAACCAGCAATCACTGGGAGACTGCACGACTGACCCCGGGCTACTGCCTTTCCACACACCTTGTATCACTTTATCTTTATGCCCTATAACAACAGCAGTAACTGATAAAGGTTTAGGATGCCATAACCCTCCCCTGACTCCAGTAAGGGGGAATACTCACAATTTAATAGGGAATGCCTGGAACTCAAATTGCAATTAAAAAGATAAGCAGGATGAAAGTAATTAGATAAATGCTCTACAATTTAATTAAAAGAATGGTCACTCTGGTAATGTTTACATAACAACAACAAAAATCAAACCCAACAAATATATCCAATAACAGCTGCACTGACTAGTTCTCATACAATTAAAATTAATGTTGCATAATACTTAATGCCATGTTTATTGTTGTTGTTAAGTGCCGTCCAGTCGGTTCCAACCCATAGCGACCCTGAGTGTCAACTAAAAAGAGAAGTCACAATTATCCCACTTTTGTTTCAAATATATATGTGCATGCATATACACAACTCTGGAAGTATAACAAGATTTAATGGGGTTTCTCTTTAGTAACAGGGGTTAACGGTTTTAAATAGTTCCTCTTAAAATGGATACATATGAGCACAGGGAGGTTAAATACTTATAATTAAAAAATAATGGAATATAAGACATAATAAGCAATATATATAATGGCAAATAAAACATATTAAACAATATATGAGGTACCATATGAACAAGAGCCAATGATACTCAGGGAGGAAGTACAAAGTGCATTGAAAGAATTGGCAAAGAACAAGGCACCACCAGGAATTGATGCAATAAAAATTGAAATCTTTTAAGAAAGTGAGGCAGCACAAAGAGGCACTCACTCATCTCTGCCAAGAAATTTGGAAGACAACTATCTGGTCGACTGATTGGAAGAGATCCATATTTGTGCCCATTCCAAAGAGAGGTGACCCAACAGAATGCGGATATCATCGGACAATCTCTTTGATATCACACGCGAGCAAAGATTTGCTAAAGGTAATACAGAAATGGCTACAATCATACATTGACAGAGAACTTCCAGAGATTCAAGCTGGATTCAGGAGAGGCCGTGGAACAAGAGATATCATTGCTGATGTCCGGTGGATCTTGGCTGAAAGCAGAGACTATCAGAAAGATGTTTACCTATGCTTTATTGACTATGCAAAGGCTTTCCATTGTGTGGCTCAGGACAAGCTATGGACAACATTGAGAAGTATGAGTATTCCAGAACACTTAATTGTACTTCTGAGGAATCTGTACCTGGACCAAGAAGCAGTTGATCGAACAGAGCATGGGAACACTGAATGTTTTAAAATTGGGAAAGGTGTGCGACAAGGTTATGTTCTTTCACCATACTTATTCAACCTGTATGCTGAGCAAATAATACGAGAAGCTGGGTTCTATGAAGAAAAACGTGGCGTCAGGAATGGAGGAAGATTCACTAACAACCTGCGATATGCAGATGATACAACCTTGCTTGCTGAAAGTGAAGAGGACTTGAAACATTTACTGATGAAGATCAAAGAACACAGACTTTGGGTTGCATCTCAATGTCAGGAAAACAAAAATCCTCACCACTGGACCAATAAACAACATTCTTATCAACGGAGAAAAGACTGAAGTTGTCAAGGACTTCATTCTTCTTGGATCAACTATCAACACTCGCGGAAGCAGCAGTCAAGAGATCAGACGACATATTGCATTGGGCAAATCTGCTGCACAGGAACTTTTTAAAGTGTTAAGGAGCAGAGATGTCAGCTTGAGGACTAAGGTGCCCCTGACCCAAGCCATGGTGTTTTCAATAACCTCATATGGATGCGAAAGCTGGACAGTGAATAAGGAAGATCGTAGAAGAATTGATGCCTTTGAGTTGTGGTGTTGGAGGAGAATACTAAAAGTGCCATGGACTGGCAAAAGAACCAATAGATCTGTTTTGGAAGAAGTGCAGCCAGAGTGCTCCTTGGAGGCCAGGATGGCTAAGCTTCGTTTCTTATACTTTGGACATATTGTCAGGAGGGAACAGTCGCTAGAGAAGGATGTCATGCTGGGTAAGATGGAGGGTCAGATGTTGTTGTTGTTGTTGTTAAGTGCCGTTGAGTAGGTTGAGTAGGTTCCAACCTATAGCAACCCTGTATAGGGTTTCCAAGGAGCAGATGGTGAACTTGAATAGCCAATTTTGCGATATAAACCAACTTTGCAATCTAGCACATTAACCCACAGCACCATACCAGGACTCCAAGCAAAATATATGTATTACTTACTTATTGGTTGTAAAGCAGAGAGAAGTTTTTAAAGCTCAATTGTACTTGTTTCTCTTTTTCTTTGCTAGATTGTGTCATAGGAATCAGAACTTCTACTTTCACAATGCAAATATTTACAGCAGAAACCAGTAACATCACTACAGCTAACTGCAAGTTCTTCAGAGATTAAATAACTCAGACAGGTGGACGAAGTCAGAGGTGATGGGTCAGTGATAACACTGTTTCACTATTCTCACAGCAGGACTATAGAAAACTTAAGCTCTCCTCAATATAAAGATTGGAGACAGGAGAGATAAACTAAGAATTTCTAACAATTTAATGTGCAATTAAGCATATGGTTAAAGAACCCTGTTGGTGAAGCAGATAAAGCAACTCAGCTGCTAGTCAAAAGATTAGTCGTTTGAACCTACCAGGTGCTCTGCAGGAGAAAGATATGGTGATGGGAAACGATTTACAGCCTTGGGGACTCTATGGGGTGGCTCTACTTTGTCCTATATATAGGGTAGCTAGGAATTGGGATCAGTTTGGCAGTGGGTCGGGGTAAGCACATGGTTATGCATTCTATTTTATTCAATGATTTTTTTCATTCTTAAAGCAACTCTGATACCTTTCTATTTTCATTTTTCAAAAGAGGAAAGCCAGGATTGGAACCTGCATCTTTATCATTCTACAGCCCGAGCTCTTTCCACTATCTTGTGGCCCCTGCCACACTCAGCTAAATTCATGCAACTTATGACAAACTTAATGACTGAGAGAGAGACAGTCTCACCTTATTGGCAACAGCATTAACACTTGGCCGGGCATCAAATATAAAGATTTTATGAGACTGGGCATTGGAATCCATGATAGCTTGAAGGTATTTTTCATCTTCTTTACTTCGCTTCCCACTGACTCCTACCATGGGCTGGCTACATCGAGTGATTGTGGCTTGACTTTCAGGATGAATCCATGATAAAACCTTATATAGAAGAAAAAATGGTGACACAGACTTTATATAACGCTCCCCAAAAACAGTAAAGAGTTCTACTTTCTCAGATGTAGAACCTGCCCATGAAAGGATACCTGAGGAAAAATCATCACTTTTCTTTACAGTCACGTCTAGCATCTGGAAAACGGGGTCTAATTTTCTTAATCCAGTATTTATTTATGAAGGAGCTCTGGTAGCGTAGTGGTTATGAATCGGGCTGCTAACCACAAGGTCAGCAGTTCAAAACTACCAGCTGTTCTGCAGGAGAAAGATGAGGCTTTTTGCTCCCGTAAAGATCTGCAGCCTCGGAAACCCTGTGTAGGGTCACTATGAGTCGGAACCAACTCCATAGTACTTAAAAACAACAACAACAACAATTTATTTATCAATCACAGATTATTGGGAAGTGGTATTTCTAGAAAAAATATATAGTAATAGAGGCCAAGTAAACACTACTTTTTAAAATTTTATGACTCATCAGAAAAACTGGCCAACTACAAGGTCTTCAGAATATTATTATTCATCTTAAACTCATTTGCCACAGGATCCAGGCATTCACCACAAAATTGTAAAATTTTGTGTTTTCTAGGACTAAAAAAGCAAAACAGCAGTTATGACCATGATAAAGAACCAGTGAATAATGCACAGAGCCAACTCTGTTTTCCAGTTACAAATCAGACAATTCTATGCATTTCTCTAAAATTCTTGTCATATTCTCCTTAGGGGTCTTTTAAGCTTTCCCTCCAGTTTGATTTTAACTAAATAACTCAATCTCTGAGAAAAGTCCTACTGCTGTAACTACTTTCATTCTGCATCCTTATTTGTGTCCTGCTTTCTGTGTGAGCTTTCCATTCTCCAAGGCACTAATTTCAGTATTAGGTACAATACGAAAGCATTTGCAAAGTCCCATCTGAGCTTCACACTTACTGGGATACGGCCCCTTGATCGGAAGGATGCTACTCTCTTTAATTCTTCGTCAGGAATATTTGCTGGCACAACCAAGAGAGCGGGGTATGTATCACACAGCTCGTATCGTTCATTTATCTTCGTTATTCTCCAGCTTTCATTAGGAATTCCCTAGATGTGAAATAAAACATAGGATAAATTACTACCTAATTAAAACATTAAAAGGTACCAGAAGAGAAGCCATTCTATGCAACCTCTTTCATCTCTACTGTCCATCTCTTAAAGCAGTTGGAATAGTTACTATGTGCCTGTGGTTACCAGGTCATTCAAAATTAAAAATTCTAATATAGGGATCCCTGTGTTCATTTTGACATCCAATGCCAATGGATTAAATATTGATTGAATGTTGAGTCTGTTCTATGCACATGCATGGGAAAAGATGGAAACAGGAAGAATACAAATGCCACTCATCTTAAAAGAAAAAAAATCTCCTTCAGTTATATCAGATGATTGATTTTACTGTGTGGCACTATAAGATATGTCCTATCCAACCACTCTTTGGAAACCCTATACAAGGTTGCTATGAGTTGGAACCAATTCAAAGGTACATAACAACGTCTATACAATGAGAGTTTGACAGAAACCAAGTATCCATCAGAATATACTATAAATAGTTCACACACAGTGAAAGTGAATTTCCACTCCTATAGTAGAGTACTAATGAGAATGCTGTTAATGTAAAAACATTAGAAAAGGAAAGAGCAGTAAGCAAAAATATATCTCCAGTAAAGGAATTGTCTTCCATGCGGAAAACTGAAGTTGGATAGTCTCATGGATTGAATTATGTCCCCACAAAATATATGTCAACTTGGCTGGGCCATGGTTTTCTCACTGGCTTGGATGCTATAAAATGATATAATTTGGCAGCTATGTAATTATGCAACCATCCCCATGACATGATCTGCCAATATACTGTAAGGGGATTAAGATAAGATGTGGATCTTGGTGTGGTGCTGTAGGATCAGCACTGTGCTGCAAACCACAAGGTCGGCAGTTCAAAACCACCAGCTGCTCCTTGGAAACCTTTTAAAGGGTTGCTCTGAGTTGGAACCAACTCTAAGGCCCTTAACAAGAAGATGGGATGCAAAGGACATTTCTCATGGGAGTAGCCTCTAGTATCTTTGATCTTATAAGAGATAAAAGAAGAAATAATCTAGCAGAGATCAGAGGGACCTGCCTACCATAAAGAAAGTAGAGCTGAGAGTAGAGCCTGTCCTTTGGACTTAGGGGCTCTGCACTGAGAACCTCCTATACTTAAAGCAGGGGTGGGGAACGTCCAACCCAAGGGCCAGACAAGGCTCTTGAAATCATTTGGTCTGGCCCTATCAAGGCAACCGCCGTTTCAACTATCACACTGTTGTTGTTGCTAAGTGCTGTCGAGTTGGTTCTGACCCATAATGACCCCGTACAGGGTTTACAAGGAGCAGCTGGTGAGCTTGAACTGCCAACCTTGCAGTTCAAACAGACTTTGTAGTCCAGTGCATTAATGCACAGCGCCACACCAGGACTCCAACTATCACATAAGGGGTGAGTTAATTAAATGTTTGACCAAATATAGCTGGCCAATTTTTATGTTGATAATTGTGTATGGTCCATTAATGCTCTTATAAATATCCAAATAGCCCTTAACAGAAAAAAAGCGTCCTCACCCCGGACTTGGAGTCCTGGTATGGTGCTTTGGGGTTAATGTGTTGGGCTGAAAAGTCAGTTTGAACTACAAGGTCGACAATTCAAGCTCACTAGCCACTCCTTGGAAACCCTATACAGGGTCACTATGGGTTGGAACCCACTCGACGGCATTTAAAAACAACAATGACAACAATCCCTGACTTAGGGTAAGACTGATGCCAAGAATACATGCAGATCTCCAATGAACACCAGGCCCACAGATATTAAAAGGAGACATGGACATTCCTCCAGAGCTGGCAGGGAAAAGAAAGTCTTCCCCTCATTCAGTACTCATAAGATTTCAGATTTCCAGCCTCCTAAAAGGTGAGAAAATAAATTCCTATTTGTTAAAACCATCCATCTGTGTTATTTCTGTAGAGCATTAGTTAACTAAGACAGCTAGTATACACTCCCACTTAGACAATGCTAATGACATAATGAATACTGTTAATGTTCTGTGTCCATTTTCATATTTCCACTCAAACCTATGCCTTTCAGTTAATGTATCCACTTGCCAGGCCCTCACAGTTAATATATATCCATTTTCATAGTCAAGTTACAAACAAAATAACTGGAGTATAATTTTCCTTAGTTATTTACATTACAATTCTGAGAATAGATTTTTATTTCCTTGACTAAACTTGGATACTTTCCAAGTTTGTTAAGCAATACACCTGTAACTTATAGTTGCATATTTCTACAGAGTACCATGCTTATTGTCTTTACAAGGAATTTTTACTATCTTTATGAAATGATCATTTTTCTTGTCCAATCCACAAATTCCAGGGTCCTCTTTCTACTTAATACATATGTTAAAAAGTAAATAAAAAGCACTCTACTACATAACAATTTAAATAGCTATTAATACCACAGGTCAGCTGGGGGAGGTGGGGAAAGAGCAGTGGAGGAGGGGCCCAAGAGATCAGTTTGATTGTCAGCAAACCCTGCTCCTGCAAAAGTGGAAATGAAGCCAAAGAAAGCAGTCGGAAAGGATAAATCCACAGACCAAAAAAAGTGCAAACAGAAGGGAAAAGGGGAGCAAAGGGAAAACAGGCAGATGTGGCTAACCAAGAAACTAAAGAAGATTTACCTGCTGAAAATGGAGAAACTAAAAACAAGGAGATTCCAGCCTCTGGTGAAGCAGGAGAGAGAGAAGCCAAGTCGGATTAATGTGTCCACCATGCCATATCAGTGGATCCTGTTATCTTTCTTCTTGTACAATCCAGGGGAATATTTTTATCAACTCTATTATATGCAAGATTTTTAGTAGCTCTAGAAACATTTTTAAGGAGGACATTCCACGTCATCAGATTTTTTATGTGTAAATGCTTTTTTACACAGGTGAAATCATTTCCCGGTTGTGTATTTTTTGGTGCAAGCAGAAAATAGTGGGATGTTGTTGACTGATAGGAGGTTTTGACTATCTTAGGCATCAACTTAACATTCCATTGGTGGCAGGGAGTTTTATATCCCATAATACAAAGCATACTTAATGGCAACTGGGAGTCACGGTCATGCATTTGTATGACTTGAACATTTTCAATTCTATTTCCATGCTGTTTTTCACTAATTTTCACTCTGCCTGTCAGAACTGTGTGCGTTCTGTGACATCTTTGGTCATAACAGTCCCGTTTTCCTCATAACATTGTTATATGCTGTGAAAGGTTGAAAATGTTAGTGTGTATTAAGTACTTGATGTTAAATTGTGAATTGTTGTTGTTGTTATGTGCCATGGAGTCAGTTCCGACTCATAGCGATCCTGTACAGGGTTTCCAAGGCTGCAGAACACCTCATCTTTCTCCCACAGAACAGGTGGTAGTTTCGAACTGCTGACCCTGAGGTTCACAGCCTGATTCATAACCACCACGCTACCAGAGTGCCTTAAATTGTGAATTAGTAGAATTTAATAGTCAACAATTGAAGATACTGGCATTTGAAAATTTTGGCATAAAGTAACATTTGCCTTCAAATTTAAACTGGAAAGTCACTGGAATTTAGAAGATAATTATAACTAAATGGGTGGGTCTTAGGTTTTTGGTATACAAATTGTTCACAATGTCTCTGTTCCGACCCTAAAAACAAACAATAAAATATCACTTATGAAAAATAAATAATTAGCTATTAAAAGTGTTGCCGATTTTATCAAAGGCATAAAGTGAAATATGGATAAGCTTTGCCCATATACCATCACCACCTGTAGCCACCTGGATGGAGCTAGAGCATACGATTCAGATACACAACACACACCGAAGTACAGGGAGGAGGACCTACTTCTTTGGGAAATTTAGAAAGCCACACAAATGCCCAGGGCAAGAGGCATGCTCAAATAAATATCTGAGAAGACTCTATACTGTCCCCTCAGGCTGATGCCTAGGATCGGTGCAAGCCTGGCAAAGTGTTGATTGAAAGCCCTAGCACAGTCAATCTAGAACTACTGGGAAAGGTATTTTGTTTTGTTTTGTTCTCTGCCAACACAATTATTGTTATTAAGTGCCGTTGAGTCAATTATGACTCATAGAAACCCTGTATAGGGTTTCCAAGGAGCAAATGGTGAATTTGAACCTCAAACCTTACAGTCTAGTGTTAGTCCTACAGCGCCAAACTAGAACTCCAACACAGTAGTTGGACACAAACTAAGATCAGAGACTTCAGTGACTACTCATGTCTAGGAAAGCAGTCTTCATAAAAATAGATAGGGAAAGGGATGAAACAAATGGACTTTCAACAACCCAAACCAAACAAAACAGCAAACCTGAGAGGAAGGCAGAAAGTGTGATTTCTAGAGCTGCCACTTTATAAAATGTAAATATCTAGTTTTCAGTAAAAAAAAAAATAACCAGGCATACAAAATAACAGAAAAGAGGTACTATTAGAAAGAAAAATTAAATGACAGAAATTATCCTGAGTAAGCCCAGAAAATGGACTTACTAAACAAAAACTTTTGAGATAACTATTAAATATGATCAAAGAGCTAAAGGAAAACACAAAGAACAAATGAAAATTAGTAAAATAAAACATCATTTAAAAAAGAACATCAATAAAGAGAAAATGTTCACTACGGAGTTCAGTGGTTTGAGCAGGCAAAAGATAAAATTAGTGAGTTTGAAAATAGGATAATTGAAATTACTGCGTCTGAGGAGAGAAACAGCAAAAATTAAGAAGAAAAGTAAGCACAGCATAAAGGACTTGTGAGACACAATGAATTCAACCAACATCTGCAATGTGGGCATCTCAGCAGAGAAGAGAGGATCAGAAAACCCAATGGCCAAAAACTTCCCAAATTTGATGAAAGACATGAGTCTTCTCAACCAAGAAGCTCAAAGAACTCCATATATGATAAATGCATTCACATCATAATCAAACTGTCAAAATCCAAACACAAAGACAGAATTTTGAAAGCAGCATGAGAGAACTGAACCATCAACATATGAGGAGGCTTCAAAAAGTTCATGGGAAAATTCTGTTACCTTTTAAATCCATTTTTCCATGAACTTTTTGAAACTCCCTCATATAAGTGAACCTCAGTAAGATTAAATATTGATTTCTCAGTAGAAACCATGGAGGCTGGAAGGCAGAGGGATGACATACTTAAGTGCTGGAAGAAAAGGACTGCTGAGATTACTTGAAGAAAACTACTAATAGAAGCTAAGTTTTTTATGCAGTCCCCTCATAGAATAATACAGTAAATATGAATTCATGTTAAAAGGTAGAGAGGGTGTTCTTACAGTTGTACTGAGCAAGCAAGTCAATGCTACCCTGAGTGTGACTCTGTTAAGATGTGAAACTTTCAAAAGTTTATGTAAAGGTAATTTATAAGTAACAGAACTATTTAGGTATTATTCAGAATTAAATAATAGAATACCTGAAATTGGAAACACATATGAGGGGAAAAAAATCTAAGTAAAAAATTCTGAATACATACAAAACTAATAAAGCCTCTATGAACTGGGCTGTGAACCACAAGGTCAGCAGTTTCAAACTACCAGCTGTTCCGTGGGAGAAAGATGAGGCTTTCTGCTCCCATAAAGATTTACAGCCTCAGAAACCCTGTGCAGGGTCACTATGAGTCGGAACCGAATCCACGGCACACAGCCACCACCACCACCACATATACTAATTTTTTTTTTTTTTCAAATGTTTAAAAATTTTATAAAAAATAAACTAATATACTTGTAAGAAATAAAGATGCACACAACATCATTTACTTATTCTGAAAGGCTGCTCAAAAGAAACTGAAAAAGTCAAACAACCAGGATTTGCTTTCAGACACTTTAAAAACAATTTAAAAAATTTTTTTAACTATAGAAAGCTGCTTATTTCTATCTATTAAGTAGTATTTTTGTTGTTTGTTTTCTGGGTGTTTTGTGTGTGTGTGTGTGTGTGTGTGTTTTTGGTAGTGAAAAGAACCTAAAGTACTAAATTAAAAAAGAAAAGTACATACCTGCCGTCTATACTCTAAAAGAGGATCATATACGTTCCACCCATTTTCAGAAAATACTTCTTTGTATTCTAAAGCAAAAAGGGGCTGCAAAAAAAAAAAAAAAAAAAATCCCATTATCTTTTCATTCCATTTCCTCACAAACTTTTCAAGCCTTCTCCTTTGCACTCAGCATGTGACATAGTGTATGATTTGCTGAGTGTAAAACTGATGATCTGCTCTGTAAACTTCACTTAATTCACAATGGAACAAAAAAAAAAAAAAAAAAAGCAAACAGATTTAATAGCTAAAATAAAGACATAATGAGTCAGAAACATACAAATGGACTTCAAAAAGTTCATAGAAAAGTTCCATTATGTTTTATTATTTCCGCAAACTTTCTGAAGTTCCTTCATAACCTAATCAAAACCTAAAGTTTTCATTTTCTAATCCTTGAGAAGACTTTATACTGAGGTCCCTTTCTAAACTGTTGTTTTAGTTTGTAATTTTGAAGATGTTTTTTGAGTATATTTTTTAAATAAATATACCAGCACATAGACCTTTCACCAAGATTTATCAAAATGTAAAATATCACCATATTTCCTTCAGATAGATATCTCTGGAGGTTGATGAATTTGCTTCTTAATAATGAAAGAAATTACATAACTATGGCATCTAATACAATTAACCAATCTGACATCACAGATATCAACAGAGAAACAGCTCTGAAGTTATATTTTCTAAAACAAATTGAACCATCTTTTAATTTTTTGGCACATGTGTTCTGGGTACCAACAAAAAAAGTTTCAATCAAAAATTTTCATAGGCATAATGGCATAAATAACTATGATATAGAAGAAAAACACCGAATACCAGAGGACCAGTTGTTGTTGTTGTTGTCAGGTACCATCAAGTAGGAACCAACTCATAGCGACCCCATGCACAGCAAAACGAAACAATGTCCGATCCTGGGCCAACCTCACTACCGCCGCCACACTTGATGACATCAATGATGTCACCTGGCTGATCCATCTCGTTGGGGGTCTTCCTCTTTTTCTCTGACCCTCCACCTTACCCAGCATGACATCCTTCTCCAGCGACTGTTCTCTCAGGACAATATGTCCAAAGTAGGAGAGACGAAGCCTAGCCATCTTGGCCTCCAAGGAGTACTCTGGTTGCACTTCTTCCAAAACAGATTTATTGGTTCTTTTGGCAGTCCATGGCACTTTTAGTATTCTCCTCCAACACCACAACTCAAAGGCATCAATTCTTCTACGATCTTCCTTATTCACTGTCCAGCTTTCACATCCATATGAGGTTATTGAAAATACCATGGCCTGGGTCAGGCGCATCTTAGTCCTCAAGCTGACATCTCTGCTCTTCAATACTTTAAAAAGTTCCTGTGCAGCAGATTTGCCCAATGTAGTATGTCGTCTGATCTCTTGACTGCTGCTGCCGCAAGTGTTGATAGTTGATCCAAGAAGAATGAAGTCCTTGACAACTTCAATCTTTTCTCCATTGATAAGAATGCTGTTTATTGGTGCAGTGGTGAGGATTTTTGTTTACTTTGAGGTGTAATCCATACGTAAGGCTGTGCTCTTTGATCTTCATCAGTAAATATTTTAAGTCCTCTTCACTTTCAGCAAGCAAGGTTGTATCATCTGCATTATCTCAGGTTGTTAATAAGTCTTCCTCCAAACCTGATGCCACATTTTCCTTCATAGAACCCAGCTTCTCATATTATTTGCTCAGCATACATATTGAACAAGAATGGTGAAAGAACACAACCCTGTCCCACACCTTTCCCAATTTTAAAACATTCAGTGTTCCCATGCTCTGTTCAAACAACTGCCTCTTGGTCCAGGTACAGATTCCTCAGAAGTACAATTAAGTGTTCTGGAATACTCATACTTCTCAATGTTGTCAATAGCTTGTCATGATCCACACAATCGAAAGCCTTCGCATAGTCAATAAAGCATAGGTAAACATCCTTCTGATATTCTCTGCTTTCAGCCAAGATCCATCGGACATCTGCAATGATATCTCTCATTCCACGGCCTCTTCTGAATCCAGCTTGAACCTCTGGAAGTTCTCTGTCAATGTATGATTGTAGCCGTTTCTGTATTACCTTGAGCTAAACTTTATTCGCTTGAGATATCAAAGCGATTGTCCGATGATTTCCACATTCCGTTGGGTCACCTCTCTTTGGAATGGGCACAAATATGGATCTCTTCCAGTCGGCCAGATAGTTGTCTTCCAAATTTCTTGGCAGAGATGAGTGAGTGCCTCTTGTGCCGCCTCGCTTTTTTGAAAGATTTCAATTTTTATTCCATCAATTCCAGGTGCCTTATTCTTTGCCAATTCTTTCAAGGCATTTTGGAATTCCTCCCTGAGTATCACTGGCTCTTGTTCATATGGTACCTCTTGAAATGGTTGACCAGTACTGACTACAAATTCTACCCTCTTGTAGCAGCTATCTCCTTGAGATAATTGCTGACAGTCTTCTAGTTTCATCTCTAAATGGGAATAAATTAAATGATACCTATCACCTTAGGGATATTGTGGAATTTAAATGATATAATGTAAATGAGGGTATTTAAAACTGTTAATAGCACATATATAGGAACTCATTAAGCACTTGCTTTCCTTTTTTCCCAAAATTACTAGTCTTTATTTTAAGATCCTATCACAAAGGAGATTTCAAACCCTAATGAAGACCACTTACAGCTTTTCATCATAGAAATACATTGAATAGGACGATCATAGGTTTATAGACTATTAATACTGGAATGAGCCTCAAAAATCAGCTAATCTGACTTCCTAATTTTATACCTGAAGAAATTGGTCCAAGAGACTAGACTGAACCTAAATTATGCATCTATTTAAAGGGCAAAGCAGGAACATTAAGTACAGAAATACTAAGTAGTCTAGATGTTTCTTTACATTTCACCAATTATTATAATATACATATTTCAAAGACGAATCATTTACCAGGTTATTAGAGACAGGGAATGCGTATTTCATTAGATTCTCAAATATGGATCTTCTTGTTCGTCCCTCAGGTTTATGAGCAAACCGTAAATTCCTGATATCCTAGAAAAGATTTCGTAACCAAGTCAATTAGAATTCACCCTTTTTTAATTTAAGGAATAAGTAAGATTACTTAAAATTATGATGCAAAAGATTAAGATTGATGTGGGATTAAAAGAAAATCAGACAACAGATCCTAGAAGCAGACAACTTACGATGATTTATTGTGAGAACCAAAAAATAACACAAGTCACCTTTAATATGAGACAGAATTTAAAGGGCACAAAATTTTCAAGATAGACCAATAAAAGAGGCAGCATTTGATATAAGCACTTAATATTATGACTAATACACACTATCAAGCATATGATTTTGTTTTATCTTTCCTGAGAAAGCCCATTTCTGTCATGAATTTCCCTATTAAAGACCTGATTAGCTGTAAGAACATTTTCAATGTGTCTCTACTCCCATTATGTCTGGTATTTATTTCTCTATCTACTATAGCCTCTCAGGACTCACTTCCATTATAGCTTCTCTTCCTAAGCCTCCTGATGCCACACTATTAGAGCCAATCCCTGTCTAAAAGTCTTCCTCCCTTCCACGTCCAACTATGTTTTGAGAAGTAAACTCTGTTGTTACTGTTGTTGTTAGCTGCAATTCATCCTAACTCATGGTTTGTTGTTGTTGTGAAGTAACTCACAGTAACTCCATGTAAAATGAAACAAAAGTCTGTCCAATCAAGTTCCCTCCACATGACTGGTTGCTGATTGCACTGAGAGCCACAGGTTTTTCACTGGCTGATTTTGGAAGTAGATTGCCAAGTCTTTATTCTTAGTTTGTTAGTTTGAAAGCTCCATTGACAGGTGCTGGCTGAGACCAAGGTGCACTGGCCTTCCAGAAACAGGACCCAGGTCTCCTATGTGAAAGGACAAATTTCTACCACTGGGACACAATGCTCTCTGAAGTCTGAACAGTTTGCTTGACATTATTCAGGTTGTAAGGTCAGGTTTTTATAAAGACCAAAGCTCCTTTCCATAATCTGTCTTCAAAGAAGTTTCTATGCTCAGGCTGAATAAAAATATTCATGTTCTTGTTTACTGCCATGCTAACAGTACTTGGAAAAAAATATGGACTTAAGAATAATTTCAAAACTACCTATTTTATTTATATGTCTTAGCATAGACAAAATTCAAGATAGCTTTATTATACCCCATACTATAAAGCAGGATACAGAGAACTTCACTACTTATAACAGTATATTTTTCATAGATAGCATATTTAATTTGACACTACATTATTAATAAGATAACTTGCATCAACTAAGTTAAACATCTGTCCAATAATATGTCCTAAGAACAAATAGCTCTATTGCCTCTATAGAGAATATTTATCTCACCAAAACGCAATTGACAATACTAAATTTCACATTAAGTTCTATCAGTGGATGAAAATGGCCTACGTAAATTCACTGTACAAAGGGAGCCACTGTACCTACAGAACATGAGCAGGTAAAACATCTTACTATAACTCTGATATTAAACTAGAATGTCAGTTTTTCTATATCTTAACTATCTAAGGAAACCCAAGGTGATGCCTTGTTTTACCTTAGTAAATATCTCCACAACTATTCAGAATCACTCTTAACCATAGAGTTACCTAAAAAGACCATAGTCCAGCCCTATAACATTTGTTATTGTTGCTGTTAAGTGCTGTCAAATTGGTTCTGACTCACAGCTATGCTGTATAGGGTTTCAGAGGAGCGGATGGTGGACTCAAACCACTAACCTAGTGATTTGTAATCCAATACTTATAGTACAGAGCTACAACATATTATCTATGATTTCATGGTAAAAATATAACAAATCCAATCAAAGTTTCATTCAAGAGACAATGCATTTATGGAATCCAAGCAGATAAAAAAAACAATGAAGGTCTACAACATCATGTTTTCTAGCATTGTTTCAAAAGTAGAAATAGAAAAGATAGGTAATGATGAATAAGGCATACTCAAGCCATCCACTATAAACAAAGTTGTTAAATGCCGTCAAGTTGGTTCCAACCCATAGTGACCCTGTATAGGGTTTCCAAGGAGCAGCTGGTGAGCTTGAACCACCGACCTTGAAGTTCAAATGACAATGCAGTCTGGCACCAGGACTCCATAAAAAAGTTGTTGTTGTGAAGTGCTTTCGAGTCGATTCTGACCCATAGCGACCCTGCACAGGGTTTCTGAGGCTGTAAATCTTCACGGGAGAAGAAAGCCTCATCTTTCTCCCATGGAACCACTGGTAATTTCGAACTGCCGAACTTGAGATTAGCAGCCCGATTTGTAACCATCATGCTACCAGAGTCCTTATACTATGCCTTAATTGCTCAGGGGCTCAGGTTTCTAATTTGTAAACTAAAGGTAATAATGTCAATCATGTCTTCCTCATAGGATTTTTGTGAGGCTCAAAGTGAAACAATAACTGCAAAAGTAGTTTGTATTCAATGGATACACGATGATCAGTCTGAAAACTGATGCTATTGACATATCAGCGTATCAAAACATACAGGCTGAAGTGGACCTAAAAGAAGTTATATCTAATTTATGATACATCAATTTGTCCTTACGGCTCCTAAATGTTGTCTTCTACTACTAGAATTTTCTAATATGAAATTCATTTGATATTTTTGAAATCAGAGTTCAAACACAAGTCCTCTTTAAAACAAAGCATTTCCAAATTGGATAAAGTCCAATTTTACCTTGCACACAGTCTCAAGTCCATAGGAATTTTCACCTCGACTAGAAGCACCACCAATTTTTTCTACTCTGCTTATCACACCAAGAGAAGCATCTAAAACAAAGGGTGGGTCCTAAAGAAAGGAGAGGAAAATTTGTTAATTAAAACTGAACAACTGATGCTTTATAATTATAGCTGAGAAAAATCTTAATCAGAAATCTTTTCATTAGGAATACTTAGAAATTAATAAAACTGGCTGTAAGCATATAGGTGTACATACAAAAATCTAATTTAATAAGAAGTCTTACCCGTTCCATACTTTTGAAATATAACCTGTAATTTGTGACAGTCAGAGTTCCTCGTACAGCACCAGTGAATGGACATATGTAAGTTACATCTTTGGCTGAAAAGGAAGAGTTCATAGTTTACTATGTATACATAGTACATTATTTAAAATGTCATATATTTACAAATTAAACTTAATAGAAATCTAATTGTTAGTCTTAACTTTATACTAAAAAAAAATCACATAATCAAATGATTTGTACAGACTTCAAAAACCTAACCAAAGCTTCCAATCACACTGAATTCTGTGGAAGGAATGTGGAAAAATGGGAAGGTGGGAAGAGGAGGGACATCTCCTTCTCCTCTGAGATGAACAAAAGGAAACAAAGATGGCCACTATCCCTCTTGTGTTTCATATCTCTGGCTTATTTTCATCCTCTCAATCAATATCCATGTTCTGATCAAATGAGCCTTCAACTCAATCTGCCTTCTAAACTCCCATATCTGTTTATTATGACATCTCTATTTAAAGTTTCTCATGGTGGTAATGGTAGTTGTGTACTGTCAAGCCAGCTTTGACTCATAATGGTCCTGTATAGAGTTTTCAGGGATGTAAACCTGCTTCCCTATGATTAGCATCTCAAATCATAACCCCCTACACTACCGGACTCCCAAGTTTCTCATAGGTACCTAAAATGTATTATCCACATATGCTACACCAAGGCTCATAAAAATTAAGAGAAGTAAAATCTAAGGTATTTCTTATATAATGACTCTCCAAATCTGGTTGTTGTTGTTGTTAAGTGCCGTCGAGTCGGTTCCGACCCATAGCGACTGGTAACTAACTGGAAATAAGAGTTCAGAAAAAAAAGAAGCAGTTTAGGAAGATTCTCACATTTCTGGCTTAAATGACTGCACAATTAGTGTTAATATTAACTGAGACACAGAGAATGCAGTAAAAGGAGTAATTGTGGGGTTAAAATCAAGATGTTATCTTTAAGGTAATTATGAGATATCCAAGGGCATGTGCCTATGAAGCATTTGTTTGTATGTATAGAGACATGGAAACAAATTTTGGACTCATCAGCATACATGTGATAGGAGAAGCTACCAATTTAGACAAGGTCAGCCAAAAAGAATATATACACAAAAGGGAAAAAGTATCAAGGATGAAATCCTAGGGAAAGTGGATGTTTAAAGCAAGAGGAGTAAACAAAAGAAACTAAGTGGCAGAAAGTCTTTTATGAGACAATTTATCATACTGGAAACCGGTTTAGGTTTGTAGGAGAAAAAAAAAAGTGAAAATATTAATTTTACTAGCTTGGTAACTTTCTATTCCTTAGTTTGCTCATATACAAAATAAGGTTAATATCTTCCTCAGAAAAGTACTATAAGAATGACTAAATAAGGCAGAAAACACTCAATACTGATTACTATTATTATTATGTAATATATAGTGGTGACTGCAATATAATATCTAGCTCATTGGAGTAGCAGAACAGAACTAGATCTTAAGGTATTCATGAGCCTTACAGGAGGGAAAAAGAAAAAAAAATAATGGATCAAGAGTAAGAAGAGACAAACATCACATTTGTTGTTAAAGTGCCATCAAGTTGATGCCAACTCATAGCAACCCTAATGTAGGTTTTCTAAGGCTGGAAAGCTCTGTGGAAGCAGAAAGCCTCATCTTTCTCCCACAAGTCACTGGTAGGCTTGACCAGCTGACCTTGTGATTTGCAGCTGAATGCTTATCCTACAGAACCACTGCATTCCCCAAACATCATACTAAGTACTAAGAAGTTAAATTTATATTCTGAATGATAGAAACCCTATATGATACCATAGAATGGACTCAAAGAATTTCCAAAGCTGTTATCTTTATTAAAGCAGATTGCTACATCTTTCTCCCACAGATTGGCTGGTAGTTTCAAACCACCAACCTTCTGGTTTACAGAAGAGCGCTTAATATTACAACCACCACAAGCGATTTAGTAAGTAGTTCCCATTTTTGGTTTGCTTATTTTTACACAAGAAAATTAAACCTTAATGTTAGTAGGTGCCATCACGTTGGTTCTGACTTATAATGACCTTATGCAACAGAAAGAAATGCTGCCCCAGCCTGCACCATCCTCACAAATGCTGTTACGCTTCAATCCACTGCTGCTACCACCGTGCCAAGCCTTCTCACTGGGGTCTTCCTCTTTATCACTGACCCTCCATTTTACCAAGCATGAAGTCCTTCTCCATGGACTGGTCCCTCCTGCTAATGTGTCCGAAATATGAGAGACAAAGTCTTGCCATCTTGACTTCTTCGGAGCATTCTGGCTGTACTTCTTCCAACAGATTTTTTTGTTCTTCTGGCAGTCCATGGTATTTTAATATTCTTCTCCAACACTATAACTCAAATGCACCAATTCTTCTACAGTCTTCTTTATTCACTGTATAACTTTCACATGCATTATGAGGCTATAGAAAATACCATGGTCTGTGTCAGGTGCACCTTAGTCCTCAAACTGGTATCTTTGCTCTTATACACTTTGAAGAGATCTTGTGCAGCAGATTTGCTTAATGCAATACGTCATTTGATTTCTTGACTGATGTTTCCACGAGTGTTGACAGTGGATCCAAGCAAAATAAAAACCATGACAACTTCAATGTTTTCTCCATTTATTATGATGTTACTTATTAGTCCAGCTATAAGGATTTTTGTTTTGATTACACTGAGATGCAACCCACATTGAAGGTTGTGGTCTTTGATCTTCATCAATAAGTATTTTAAGTCCTCTTCAAGTTTAGCAAATAAGATTGTATCATCTGCATATCATAAACTGTTAATGAGTCTTCCTCCAATCCTAATGTCACATTCTTCTTGATATAATCCAGCTTCTACAATTATTTGCTCAGCAGATAATGAATATAAATGAAACCAAGCTAAAGAAAATTAATGCACTTAAATCCTTTCTGAAAAAGTATTATTGATAATAAAATGAAAGATGGTATCTACCTTGCTGGGAAACCATTTACTTAATTTTCCTAATATATTACATTGGTTCTCAAAATGTAAGGGTATTTTTATAGATTATCTACATAAGTAATGCAAAGTGAAAGCTCAAGGACAAAAGAGATACCTTAAACGCTTATTTTTCAGTTTCTAGTCTACGTTATAAGTATATGCTTAGCGCTTTAGGCTGGGGAGAATAGCACGTACATGCAATCTGCTTTGTTTGGCAGCGAGAAGTAAATACTTTCATCCAAAGATTGACATTAGCTTATTTTCACTAAGAGAAAAAGAAAGAAAAAAAAAGGAGAAGAAAACAGGAAGCATATTAAGAGGGAATGTGTTTGAAGAAAAATACTCAGGCAATGTGACAATTTAATATCTATTTATGCAACTTCATATCTGAATGCAGTCACTCAAAATAATGAAATTTTCCCAGAACTCAACTTTCATGTTTCCTAGTAGTCTGGATATAAATACTCCAGATTGTCTGGCTGTAAATACTAAACAGTCTGGATATAAATACTGAGGTGCTGGGAGGCTGGAGGTACTGTGTATTGCCAGACAGGAGGGGTCCCTGTGGCAGTGGGCCCATTTTCTGTACTGAATAGTCTGCAGTCATAAGGGGAAAGGAAATTGAACAAAAAAATACCATTACAGACCCATGTCTTTAATATTTTCTCCTGGGAGCAAGGGTGGTTCTTCCATTTCTGCTAATTTATTAGACTCCCTCAGGACCTGGATTGGAAAAGGGCAGGAAAAGATACATTTTTAATCAAAGGCTAATTTTTCACTGAAATTTCAACCAAGAATGTTTGTTTTTCATTTAAAGTTATTAACATAGTTATCATATACACTACTTTAAATCAAATTATAAAATGTATAGTGTAGTACTTGAGGTAGTTTTCTTAGAAAAGAGAAAACAACATTAGGGCTGCTAACCATAAAGTCGGCAGTTCAAACCCATTAGCTGCTCCTTGGAAACCCTATACAGAGTCACTGTGAGTTGAAACCAACTCACCAGCACTTAACAAAAAGTTAACAACTTTAGAATATATTTTACACATTTTCTCCTTGAATCCTGAAGTTGCCCCAGAGGAAGTGTTATTATTTCCATTTTATAGATAAGGAAAAAGAAATAAAAATGATAATAATGTTGAAGAGCCATTGAGTTAAAGGGTTAGAGGGTGTATTCCTGCTGTGCAGTGAATTACGAAATATGGCTCTTCTACCTATAGGCTTTCTGCTCCTGTACAGATTTACAGCCTCAGAAACCCTATACAGGGTCACTATGAGTCAGAACCGACTCCATGGCACACTGCCACCTCCACCTACAGCCTTTGTCCAAATATCTGGGTAGAACTAGCCACAGGTGCCTGTGTTCACCAAGTGGGTTAGACAGCTTTCTAATAATGTAAATAAAGTGTACTGAATACTTGTGGGGATGGGACCATGAAATAAAGTGTATAGAATCCTAAAATACGGACTGGTCAGTTTTGCCAACCCACTAGGCTTAAAATGAGCCACTCCAAAGGCAGAAAAAGGGATGTCAGGACCACCAAGAAAGACGAGCCTGGAGTGGGGCACGTTCTTTGGACCAGGGATCATTGTGCTGAGAACCTCCTGTATCCAGGAGTCAGGGAACTGTGACACTGGAGACAGTGAGAAACAGCAAAAATAACAGAAGAAACGGTGGGAGCAGAGGAAGAAGAACCAAGAGACTGACAGGAAACAGAAGAGTGGAATTCCTGACCCACAGAATGAGGAAGTTAAGTGCCTCCAGACAGAAGGTTTGCTGGCAGAGTAGGGTACCTCCGAGCACTTAGTAGAACTACGTTTGCCAACCCACAAAGTTAAAGCTGAGCACCAACCACCTTTGGGCTGAGGCTTACTAGTGGAGTGGATGCCTCTGGGAACTTACCAGCAGAGCTAAATGTGCTTTGCATCACTTGCCTGAACAGGACAAGAGGCCAAGGGACCACAGAGCTGAGAAGTCGAAGGTCAGAGAGAAAGATGCCAATGGATTTCAAAAATGAAAGATAGAAACCAGTTTTCTAAAGGAGTTACAACTCAGAGAAGACACAAGCACCTAAGCTTGTTATGTTATGTTATGTTATGTTATGTTATGTTATGTTATGTTATGTTATGTTATGTTATGTTATGTTTTATATTAAATACATTCCCCTCCAACTACCGAGAGTTCTTCCCTACCTTTACTGCGGGACAGTAGGAGTTGTCTGTACTCCCTGTTTCGACTTCTTCACTTTCCATTAATTCTTCAACTAACTGTAAATCTGGCTTTGCTACCTACCTCTTCCAAAAAACCTACTCCCCTTCCAATAACCACCTCATTATTAAAGTCAACAGACATTTTCAGAATGTATTTTTCATTATTCTTAGCCACATTTGATATTGGCAACAAAACAGCAAATATTTTATTTTTCCATTTCTATAAAATGTATAAAATAGACAAATGTATAGAAACAAAATGTATTAGTGATTACCAGAAGTGTGAGGAGAGGAAACTCAGTAGTTTGGAAGCAGTGGTGATGGTTGCACAATATGGTGAATGGAATTAATGTCACTAAATTACACACTTGGAAACAATAAAAATGGTACGCACACAAATATATACATGGAGTCCTGGTGTGGTGCTGTGAGCTAATGTGCTAGACTGCAAAGTACGTTTGACCACAGGTCACCAGCTGCTCCTTGGAAACCTTATATAGCATCGCTATGGGGTATAACCGACTCAATAGCACTTAACAACACATATATTTTGTTGTTTTTAGGTGCCATTGAGTCAGTACCAACTCATAACAACCCTTTGTACTAAACAGAACAAAACACTGCCCAGTCCTGGGCCAACCTCACTATTTTTGCCACACTTGAGCCCACTGACTAGAGCCCACTGATGCTGCCACTTTGCCAATCCATCTCACTGGGGGTCTTCCTCTTTTTCTCTGACCCTCCACCTTACCAAACATGATATCCTTCTCCAGTGACTGGTCCCTCCTGATAATATGTCCTAAGTATGAGAGCTGAAGTTTGGCCATCTTGGCCTCCAAGGAGCACTCTGGCTGCACATCTTCCAAAACGGATCTATTGGTTCTTTTATCAGATCATGGCACTTTCAATATTGTCCTCCAACACCATAACTCAAAAGCATCGATTCTTCTACTGTCTTCCTTATTCACTGTCAAGCTTTTGCATGCATATGAGGTTATTGAAAATACCATGGCTTAGGTCAGGCACACTTAATCCCCAAGCTGACATCTTTGCTCTTCAACACTTTTAAAAAGGTCTTGTGCAGCAGATTTGCCTAATGCAATACGTCATTTGATTTCTTGACTGCTGCTTCCATGAGTGTTGATGGTTGATCTAAGAAGAATAAAGTTTTTGACAACTTCAATCTTTTCTCCATTGATAAGAATGTTGTTTATTGGTCCAGTGGTGAGGATTTTTGTTTACACTGAGGTGCAATCCATACCAAAGGCTGTGGTCTGTGATCTTCATCAGTAAATATTTTAAGTGTTCTTCACTTTCAGCAAGCAAAATGTTATCATCTGCATGTATAACCATAATTAAATTCTAAAAAGAAAGCTAATATAATATTGAACTCTAATTCATGATCTGTATTCCAAAGCATTTATTTGGAAATATACTGTCCCCTGCAATTTGCTATGAAATGCATCCACCACTAGAAAGCTGTGTGGCTAGGTAGATAGAGGAATGGGAGATAAATGGATAAGCTAGAAAAACAAATAAGAGTAAAACGTTAACAGTAGAATTTAGACGGTGGGTGTAGGTTGTTGCCTGAAAACTTTTCTATGCTTTTAGAAATTTTTGTAATATTGGGAAGAAAATATAAGTCATCTAAAGAAAAACCACTGACCAGTCATGTAAAGAAAACTCACTGCAGGAGTCTATTGGAGGCAGATGATATGGTCACACGTACACAAAATTGAATACAATACAGAGGAAATGGTAAGAATATAAGAGGAGAAATATCAAAATCCTAGTCTGCAGTAGTAGAAATAAATACTGGACCATGGGAAACTTGTTGATAAAATGATCAAATTTGACCTCACATTGATAAAACAAATCATTTTTAGCAATACTTGATTTTTTTTTTACTTCAGACGAATTACATCTCAGATATGTCAGTAATGGAAGAAAAGAGAAGTACAGATTCAATGAAGAAAGGAAGTAAATTAAAAGCAGAGCCTACCTTTCTACCTTTATGCAGTGGGGACTGGGGACTGAAAGAACAAAGTCAGACTGATCTATTGGTTTTTTCAGCACTAGCATAAAAATATCTTTAGTAAGAGAAAAGTTACTTCTTTCTTAGATAAGAGAAGGACTAGGGAAATGTCCTGAAATACTTAAAACTCTTTTTTTTTTAATGTTGTTAAGTGCTGCCAAGTCAATTCCAGCTTGTAGTGACCCTGTATAGGGTTTCTAGGGAGCAGCTGGTGGGTTTGAACTGCTGACCTTATGGTTCACAGTCCAGTGCTAAATTTACAGCACCACACCAGGATGTGAGCTAAAATAATGTTATCAATTTGCTGTCTAAACCATTCACTATTTATTAGATACATCCAGAGTTATAACTATATGAATGTTGCTGTTAAGTGATGTCAAGCTGATGTCAACTCAGAGCAACCCTATATAGAGTTTCCAAGGAGCAGCTGGTGGGTTTGAACTGTTGACTTTGTGGTTACCAGTCCAGTGCATATCCTACAGCACCACACCAGGACTTGTCACCTATGGTGCAACTATTGGTCTCTTGTTTGCGGAAGAAAGAAGAGTACTGAGAATTGAAGACACTTGGAATCAGTAAGTCCAAAGACTAATGGAATATGTGAACATCAGTCTCCACAACTCTGAGACCAGAAGAAGTAGGTGGTGCCTGGCTGCCACTAATAACTGCTTTACATTAGAAGGTGGCAGAGAATGGAGAACAAAATTCAAAATTATATTAAAAAATAATTTAATATAAGTTATTGGTCTTGCGGGTCAGAGAGAGAATGGAGGAACTTGTGACTATAGCCCTCAACCACCCTTCAGGTCTAGAAAGGAACACACCTTTATCACCCAATTTTCAGCCAGGCTATAGATAGGTATAAAGAAAGGACAACACTGGTGATGTATGCTCACCATGGAATGGTCAATCATTCCAAATCAAAAGGGCAGTATTTACCTAAGGACAAAGTTGAGAAGGGATGGAATTCAATATAATATTTAACTATTTTCTTTTTATCATAAGAAAAGTCTATTAATCATATTAAAATCTTACTGGTGAAAAAATTAAGACTAAAATCTATAATACATTTTATTCTATTCCTAAAATATAATTAGTTTAGGTTTGCTCTCTCCCAATCCCTTTTTTCTCTCCCCATTTTTTTCCATGCCTACTTTACCAAACTATTTTCAAACTGCTGAGTAATTCAGTAATTTTCCATGACTTTAACCTCTGCAGCTCCCTCCCTCTTCCTTTCTCTCTCATCGAGAACTTGCTATAAGGAAATTCAGAAAACTTGTCTCTAATGATGGCAATTTATGAATCAGTTTGTACATGAAATGGTCCGAAAAATAGGAAGGATTTTTCTGAATTCTGAAAAACACTAAATAATAATGAGCCAAAAGGGAAAACTGTGTCTGGAGAACTTATAAAATATCCTTCCTGGAGCTGTTGGGGACTTTAGACACAGAGAGGGAGAGTGCCTGTGTGCTGATGACCGGGCGTGGGGGTGGGGGACATGTTTGTAGTGTATACCCTTTGGTTGGTTGATGATGCATGGAGGGGATTGTAACCATAGCAATGAAATGATACACTATAGGATGAATGTAAAACTAATGTTTTCCCATGTAAACTATCACATAATTCACAAAAAAAAAAAAAAAAAAAAAAAAAAAAAGCCCTCCTACTTTGTATACTAAAATCCCGATGGGGGGAAAAAAAAAAAAGAAAGAAAGAAAGAAATGTACTTCTCTCTAGAACAATTCTGCTTTTTAAAGCACTGTTTACATGAAATTTTTTTTTTCTGTTTTTTATACATCTTGACTGACAAACCATAAAGTGGGCAAATAAATCACAAACAAATATCTGAAAATGACCAAGCACAGATGAGCATCTGGGATGGATCTGAACGACTACACATTTGAAAGTGCATCTGCGCTGAACACAGGAGAACCCTTTCTTTTCATCACACAGTCAAGGACAATTTCATTTTCAGCTGAAACCATAATTACTAAGAGCTGGACAATATTACATCACCATTGATGCTTCAATAAGGATAAAAAATGAGTAACTGAGCAACAGTCTAGAAAGGATCACCTCGTATCAAGGGAAAATTTCAAATTTGAACCTTAAAATACAATTTGTTTCCAAACCACACAGGTAATAGGTTGAATGAAGCTCATGGCACAAGATACAATTAAATGCATGCCAGTTCTTTCTCTTTTCTGCAAAAGGCTACTTATGAAAAATCATCTATCTCTTAAAGGTAATATAGCATTAATTCTATCTATCACCCAATTCCTATTTTACTGCTTCTTTTTTGATGCTTGTATTCCACTAAGTTACAACTCAGATGTTGACAAGACAGCATTCTAGTGCCAATAGTGCAGCAAGAAACTGATAAAGGGAAGGAAAAAAGACATCAGGGCCACAAGTAAAAATGATGCTGGAGGTCACATAATAGAATTTTGCTAAGACCAATGATATACTCATTAGAAATACCTTATTTCAACAACATAACTAGCAACTATGTTCAATTCCAGGGAGCACAGTGGTTCTCTAGGATAAGCACTGTGAACCACAGGGTCACCAGTTGAAGCTCACCAACTGCTCCATGGGAGAAGGATGTGGCTTTCTGCTTCCACAAAGATTTATAGCCTCGGAAACCCCACATGGGGTCGCTATGAGCCAGAACTGACTCAACAACACTTAACAACATGCTCTATTCCAGAACATTTAATTGTGTTCATGTGGAACTTGTACATAGATCAAAAGGCAGTTGTTTGAACAGGACAAGGGAATACTGAGTGGTTTAAAATCAGTAAAGATATGTACCAGGATTGGATCTTTTCATCATACTTATTCAATCTATATGCTGAGGAAATAATCCAAGAAGTTGACTATATGAAGAATACTGCATCATGAATGAAAGAAAATTCATTAACAACTGGTGATATGCATGAGACACAACTTTGCTTGCTCAAAGTGAAGAGACCTTGAAGAACTTATTGATGAAGACCAGAGACTTTGTATGGATTACACAAATCAACACCTATGGAAGTAGTAATCTAGAAATCAATCGGTATATTGCATTGGGCAAATCTGCTGCAAAAGACCTCTTTAAAGTTTTCAAAAGGCAAGAAGTCACTTTATTAACTAAGATATGTTTGACCCTTTAATCACCTATTATGCATAAGAAAGCTGGAAAATATAAAAAGGAGAATGTGGAAAAATTGATGCATTTAAATTGTGGCATTGGCAAAGAATTATGAATATACCATAGACAGCTAGAAGAACGCAAACAAATCTTTCTTTGAAGAAATACCGACACAATGCTCCTCAGAAGGATGGTGAGACTTCATCTTACATACTTCAAACATGTGATCAGGAAAGAACAGTCCCTAGAGAAAGAGATCATGATTGGTAGAGGGTCAGGAAAAAAACAAGTCATTCAACAAGATGGACTGACACCATGGCTGAAACAATGGGCTCAAACAGCAGTGACTGAAAGGATGGCACAGGACTGGGTAGTGTTCATTCAATTGTACACATGTTCACTGTAAGTCAGTAATGACTCAGCAACACCTAATAACAACAACAGTATCCAGAAAGAAACGATAGTTGAAGATATGAGAAAGAAAGAGCATAAGAAAGAAAAGAAGAAGGGAAAACAAGGGATAAGGGCACCTTAGGGTGACCCGTAAGATGAAGAGGGAGTATCACAAAATACACAAACAAAGTAGAGTTATTAAGAAGTAAACTATAGTCATCAGCTTTGCATACATACACACACATACAAATCTACATACAATCAAATCCATTATGTGTGTATGTCATTACCCAAGTACATGCCATTTCTTCCTGTTTCCAGTCTATCTGCCCCTAATACCATCTGCTTATGTATCCATAGCCTCTTCTACCCTTTCAACCACTACCCTCAACAAATGGGAGATTATACATACAATTCTGTACCTCAGTTTTTAAAGGCTGTCTTAAAAATCTTTTCATATCCACATAGACTCTTTTCAAAGACTGAATACTATTCTACTGTAAAGATGTAAATAATTTAATCATACCCCATCAAAAGACATTCATATAGTTTCCAAATTTTGTCATTACAAATTTGAGAATTATCTTGTCAAATGAAAAAGAAATCATATTGGTATTTTTTACAATAACCGTAGTATTTATAGAGTAAGGGAAGACTAAAATCTAAACAACACTGAGGATTTCAACTTAAAAACAAAGTATGTCTTTTTATTTACTTAAGTCCCGCCACAGAGTTTTAAAGTTTTCCTCTATGTTATTGTTAAATGCTGTTGGGTCAGTTCTGACTCACAGTGATTCTATATGGGGTTTCCAAGGCTTCAAATCTTTGCTGGAGCAGAAACCCTCACCTTTCTCCTATGGAGCAACTGGTGGGCCCCAACCACCAACCCTGTGGTTCGCAGACCAGTGCTTAAGTTGATTCATAGGTATTGTTGTTGTTATGTGCCGTGGAGTTGGTTTTGACTCATAGCGACCCTGTGCAGGGTTTCCAAGGCTGTAAATCTTTACGGGAGCAGAAAGCCTCATCTTTCTTCCGTGGAACAGCTGGTAGTTTTGAACTGCTAACCCTGCAGATAGCAGCCCGATTTGTAACTACTAGGCTACCAGAGCTCCTTCATAGGTATTAGAACTTTTAAATTATTATATGATATTTTTTTGGTTGTTGTTAACTGTTGTTGAGTCGATTCCAACCCACAGCAACTTTGTATAGGGTTTCCAAAGAGCATCTGGTGGGTTTGAACCACCATCCTTGCATTTGTCAGTCCAATGTTTATCCTATAGCACCATACCAGAACTTCATTATAAGCTTATATTAGAAAATGATTGATTCTTACATATCAATTTTATAATCAGCCACTTAACTAAACTCATTTGTTTCTGATAGTTTATTACAGTGGCATAATAACAGGCATCCTTATCCTGTTCTTTCATGGGAATGCCTTTAGTGTTTTCACATTTAAATGTAAAGACAATACTTATATAAGTATTCATCCTTTCCTTTATAACTAAGAGTTTCAAAAATATGGACCAATTATTGAATTTAATCAAATGTCCTTTAATAAAGAATTTTTCTGTAACAAGATGATCACATGGAAACATGAATGAATAATTACAGAGTTTACAACAGTAGCATTATGCTTATATTTGAAGTCTGAAAGCTTTTGCCTTCTCCAGAATAACATCAGGCTCCTATGTATTCCATGCCCTTACTGTCAGGTGAACAGAGATAATACTATCCTTGTTGTGATCGTGAGTACATTAAATAGACTTCCATGACTGTTTCATATTTTCTAACTTTTAAATGGTCTCTATTTAACTTCTGTTAAAATTATTTGGCACTTTTCTACTAAAACCCATTCAAACCTTTTATTCTTTAAGTCTTGATGGGATTATTAATATCTGAAAACTCAAATCAGAATAATTACAAACCCAACAGACCTGCTATGCTATACAGGATGTCATAGATGTAGATAATTTCAGAGAAACAAGACTTCTAATAGAGGAATACATATAAACTATATGGTATGTGGAGGGACTATATCACTGTGTGTAAGTGACTTGGATCGTACTAAAATGTGGATAACTGGCAGTACAACGTATTAGCTACGAGACCTTGGACACATAATCTCTCTATAAATCATTATCATTTGTAAAATGGTGATAATAATAGCACCTACCTTACAGAATTGGTAAGAGTATCACAAGATATAGTTAATGTACAACACTTAGAACAATGCTCTGCATATTGTGTAAGTATTCAATAAATGTTAGCTATTATTGACCATTATTACGGGAGTAATCATGAAAATCTTTTATACTACAAAGAAGTTCACTATCTGTTGACAAAGAACTTAAAAGTTTTCCAACTGAGAAAGGAATTACACATTTTTCTTTGACAAACATATAAGAATTATAAATTTGCTGACCTCTTCTGGGATATGGTATAAAGACTCAGGTCTTTAAAAATAGTACTTCATCAATATCTCCTGCGTAATTAAAAGTTATAGGAGCATTAATAGTGTTGGTCACAAATAACTAACACAAAAAATGTCATCATAACTTTAAGAACAGTAACAAAAAACAAACTAACCCCACTATCACTGAGTCGATTCTGACTCACGGCGACCCTATATACGGTTTCTGTGACTGTAAATCTTTACAGCAGCAGATAACCTCATCTTTCTCCCAAGGAAAGGCTGATGGGTTTGAACAACTAACCTTGCCATTAGCAGCCCAACACCTAACCCACAGAGCCACCAGGGAACACACACTTACCCTCAGATCAGGTGAGAAGTTGTCTGCAGAAGTTGAAATGGAA
The DNA here is from genome assembly GCF_000296735.1 of Chrysochloris asiatica. Taxonomy (NCBI): domain Eukaryota; kingdom Metazoa; phylum Chordata; class Mammalia; order Afrosoricida; family Chrysochloridae; genus Chrysochloris; species Chrysochloris asiatica. Next base: position 2,215,452 of record NW_006408526.1, read on the forward strand.
TCTGATGATATGACAGAAGCTGATTTTGTATGCACTGAATTCTCTGAATGAGAAGTGGAGGCACTACAAAATATAAAAGTACAGTACGATTGAAAAATGAGACTGAAAAGGAAAATTTCAGGAATTCCTTTTATCACAAATTCATTATTTACTAAAACTCCCATATGGCAATGCATCCAACTTGGCCAATATAATTTTATCTCTAAATATTGATAAAATTACAAATTCTCTATTCCCATAAGGTCTAGTATTCTTACCAGCCAAGTTCCTTCTCTAGTACTAATGAACATGTTTCAAGCTAATGACTTCCATTATCCCATTCACTGAACATTTACTGAGTGACCCAATGTGCAAAACACTTCAACAAGCACTGTGACTGGAAGATAACTATTACACAGTCCTAACTCAAATTTAACAACAATTGTGAGGATAAGGCAGGACTGGGCACAGGGTCACTGTTGAACAGAGGGTCTGTTGGGCAAAGGGTAGAAACCAAATCAAAAGCACCTAACAATAACAACAATGTTCATAAAGATCACAAGCATGTGGCAAAGACATGGAAGTTAGCAAGTGGTGCAATGTGATAATCACACTAAAAGAAAGAGTAGTGCTTCAAAAAGCACATAGAAAAAATTCATTATCTTTTAATTCTACTTTTGCACCAACTTTTTGAAACCTCCTATTATCTAAAGATATATATATATATATATACACACACTGAGTTCATATATATAATGTGTGTGTGTATGTGTATATATATATATATATAGATATAGATATAGATATATATATATCCAGTAGCTACATAAAATAAGCACTGGACTGCAAACCACCAAGTCTGCAGTTCTAGCTCACCAGCTGCTCCATGGGAGAAAGATGAGTCTTTCTGCTCCTGCAAAGATTTAAAGCCTCAGAAACTCTACACAGGGTTGCTGAGTCAGAACCAAGTCCATATACCAGGACTCCATATATTGTTGTTGTTAAATGCTGCTGAGTTGGTTCCAACTCACAGCGACCCTGTATAGGGTTTCCAAGCAGCTGACTTTGCAGTTCAAACCATGATTGCAGTCCAGAGCATTAACCCACAGTGCCACACCAGGACTCCAGAACTCCAGACACAGATACAAATATAGATATATAAGTCCTAGTATGGCGCTGTAAGATAGACACTGGACTGCTAACCACAAAATCAGTGGTTCAAACCTACCAAACACTCCTCGGAAACCCTAGAAAATGTCACTATGATTGTGAACTGATTCAAAAGTACCTAACAACAACAGCAAAAATATAGACCAAGTCTTTAAGATAATATTTATTTATAATAGTCAGTGGGAAATTAAACCTAACAGATAGGTTTTTTTCTGGAGCTCTGTGTTGAAACAGTAAATTCTGTGAACATTTTTGATTAAAAACATGAAAGTGACATCTTAACAATAAAGAGAAAGTAGAATTTCTTAAAATATTTTCATTGTTTTCACAATCAGTGATGTTACCAGACACTGTGCATATTTCCAACACTCATCTGCCAATTTGTCATACTGTGGTGGCTTGTGTGTTGCTGTGATTCTGGACACAATGCAAAGATATTTTAAATACCAGGAGGATCACCCATGGTGGACAGGTTTCAGCGGAACTTCTAAACTAATAAAAACTAGGGAGGAGAGGTGGACCACTATTGAATGATTAGACACTGAAAACCTTATGAATTCCAGCAAAACACTTTCATAAATAGTGCTGGAAGATGAGCCCTTCATTGGGAGGCACTCAAAATAAACTGGGGAAGAGATGCCTCCTACAGTAGAGGTGACTATAATGACATGAGTGGAGCAAAGCTTTCAGGACCCTCATTTGCTGATGGGGCACAGCTCAAAATGAGAAGAAACAACTGTAAACATATACATCAATAATCACAATGTGGAAAAGTATGAATCTAGGAAAACTGGAAGTTGTCAAAACTGAAATTAAATGCATAAAGATCGATATCCTAGGTAGTAGTGACCTGAAATGGACTGGTATTGGTCATTTTAAATCGGACAATAACATGGTTTTCTATTCCATGAATGACAAATTAAAGAGGATTATCACTGATTCATCATCAAAGAGCATTTCAAGATCTGTCTTGAAGTACAATACTGTCAGTGATAGGATATTATCCACACTCCTACAAGGAAGTCCCATTAGCAGTGCTATTATTCAAATTATGCACCAACCACTAAAACCAGTGTTGATAAAACTAAAGAACTATACCAACTTCTTTAGTCTGAAATAGATAAAAAATGTAATCAAGATATAATCAAAGATTCATTAATAATTAATGGAATGTGAAAGCTGGAAAACATGAGCTTGGTGATAGAAATAATGCTGGAAATACCATGATAGAATTTTGCAAAACCAACAACTTGTTCATTGCAAATACCTTTTCAACAACATTAATGACTGCTATTCACATGGACCTTACAACATGGAAGACACAGGAATTAAACTGATTGCATCTCTGGGAACTGACGAAGAAGCTCAATATCATCAGACACAAGAAGGCCAGAGGGTGACTGCTGAGCAGATCAGCAACTGTTTACACACAAGTTTAAGTTAAAGAAAATTCACACAAGTCCATGATAGCGAAAATATGACCTAGAATATATCCCACCTGAATTAGAAACTATCTCAAGAGCAGATTTGAAGCATTAGATACTAATGACCAAAGAGCAGAGGAGTTGTGGGGTGACATCAAGATCATACAGGAAGAAAGCAAAGACAGGAAAATAGTGGATGTTAGACAACTTTGAAACTTGCTCTTGAGCACAGAAAAGCTAAAGCAACCAGAAGAGGAAGTAAAAGAGCCAAAGAGAAAATTTCAAAGTGCAGATTGAGAAGACAGAGGATTATAAACTAAAAGAGAAGAACATGCTCAGCATTTTCCAAGCGGAAACAACTGAAGAAAAAATTGAAGCGTCGTATTGCAGTATTTAAGGATCTATAAGCAATGGAAGTCATTTGAACTGCAAGGTCAGTGGTTCAAGCTCACCAGGGGCTCCTTGGAAATCCTATACAGGGTCACTATGGGTCGACTCGACAGCACTTAACAACAACAACCACAGGTAATGGAGTATGGTGTGGTACTATAGAATAAGCACCAGATCGCAAGACTGATTTGAACCACAAGTTAAACTCACCAGCTGCTCCTCAGGAACCATATACAGGGTCACTATGAGCTGGAAACAAGTCCACAGCACTTAACAACAACAATGGGCAAAATATTAAGCAACAAAATAACATCAAAGGAATACAAAAAGTAACTGAACCAAAAAGAATTTGTTAATGATCAACCATTTCAAGAGGCAGCAGATGATCAAGAACCAATAGTATTGAAGAAGTCGAAGGTTCACTGAAAGCACTAGCAAAAAACAAGGGTCCAGGAATTGATGAACTATAAATCGAAATGTTTCCACAAACTGATGAAGCACTGGAGGCACACACTTGCCTAGGCCATGAAATTTGGAAGACAGCTGTCTGGCCAATTAATTGAAAGAGATCCATGTCTATGCCCATCCCAAAGAAAGGTGACCCAACTGAATGCAGAAATCATCAAACAATTATTATTACCACATGCAAGTAAAATTTTGCTGAATATAATTTTAAAATACTTGCTGCAGTAGTACAGCAATAGGGAGTTTCCAGAAATTCAAGCTGGATTCAGAAGAAGACACAAAATGAGGGATATTATTGCTGACATCACATGTATGTTGGCTAAAAAGAGACTACTAGATAAATGTTTGCTGTTGTTGTTGTTAAGTGTTGTCAAGTCAGTTCAGACTCACAGTAAATCTGTATAGTGTTTTCGGGGAGTGGTTGTTGAGATTAAACTGCTGATCTTGAGGTTCAAACTGATCTTGCGGCCCAGGGCATTATCCTGTAGTGCCACCCAGAACTCCAAATAGATGCTGACTTGTGCTTTATTAACTATGTGTGGATCATAACAAACTATATGCATAGCATTGTGAAGAATGGATATTCCAGAACACTTAACTGTGCTCATGAGGAACTTGTACATAGACCAAGAAATAGTCATTCAAATAGGACAAAGGGATACTGAATGGCTTAAAATCAGGAAAGGTGTGAGCCAAGGTTAAATCTTTTCATTATATTTATTCAACCTGTATGCTGAGCAAATAATCTGAGAGGTTGGATTATATGAAGAAGAACATGGCATCAAGACTGGAGGAAGACTCATTACATGCAGATGACACGACACTGTTACATGCAGATGACAAGACACTGCTTGCTGGAAGTGAAAAGAACTTAAAATGTTTGGGAATGAAGAACAAAAACTACATAATGTCCTTCTCCAGGGACTGATCCCTCCTGCTAAAATGTCCAGAATATGAGAGACAAAATCTAGTCATCTTCAATTCTGGCTGCACTTCTTCCAAGATAGACTAGTTTGTTCTTCTGGCAGTTCAAGGCACTTTCAATACTGTTCACCAACACCCTTATTCAAATGCATAGATATTTATACATTCTTCTTTATTCAGTGTCCAACTTTCACGTGTGTGTTCGTTGTTGTTAAGTGCCATCGAGTCAGTTCCAACTCACAGCTACCCTGTAGAGGGTTTCTGAGGAGTGGCAGGTGGGTTTGAACCGCCTACCTTGAGATTAGCAGTCCAGGGTTAGCTGATAGCACCACACCAGCTCTCCTGACATGTAAGGCATTTTAAAACACCAAGGCTTGAGTCGGAAGCACCTTAGTCCTCAAACTGACATCTCTGTTCTTTAACACTTTAATGATGTCTCTTGTAGCAGATTTGCCCAATGCAGTAAGTTGTTTGATGTCTTGACTACAGTGTCCTTGAGTGTTCATTGTGTATCCAAGCAAAATGAAGTTTTGACAACTTTTCTCCATTTACCATGATGCTATTGGCCCATTTGTGAGGATTTTCGTTTTCTTTACATTTAGGTGCAATTCATACTGAAAGCTGTAGTCCTTGATCTTCATCAGTTTTAGCATCCTGGTGTGGCACTGTAGGATAAGCACTGGACTGCTAATCACAAAATCAGCAGTTCAAACTCACAGTTGCTCCTCAGAAACTCTATATAGGGTCACTATAAGTCAAAACTGACTTGATGGCATTTAACAACAACAGTAAATATTTTAGTCATTTTCATTTCCAGTAAGCAGGTATTATCATCTGCATATCATAGGTTGTTAATGAATGAGTCTTCCTCCAATTCTGATGCCACCCTCTTCTTTGGCAGCAAATTTGTCTAATGTAACATGTCAAGTGATTTCTTGACAGTTTCTGCCATGAGCACTGATAGTGAATCATTTACCATGATGTTATTTATTGGTCCAGTTGTGAGGACTTCTGTTTCCTTTACATTGAGATGCAATTCATACTGAAGACTCATCTTTGATCTTCATCAGCATTTCCTTTTTCCAAAGAATCCTTCAATATTGCAACCTGAGGCTTAAAACTTTTCTTCAGTTCTTTCAGCTTGAGAAACACTGAACATTTTCTTCCCTTTTGCTTTTCTAACTCCAGGTCTTTGCACATTTCATGGTAATACTTTGTCTTCTTGAGCTGCCCTTTGAAATTTTCTGTTCAGTTCTTATACTTCCTTATTTCTTCCAGTCACTTCAGCTTCATTATGCTGAAAAAGTTTTTAGAGTCTCTTCTAATATCCATTTCTGTCATTTTTATCTTTACTGCCTTTTCAAAGATCTTTTGCTTTCTTCATGTATGATGCTCTTGATATCATCCCACAACTCTTCTGGTTTTCAGTTATTAGTGTTTAATGCATCAAATCTGTCCTTGAGATGGTTTCTAAATTCAGGTGGGATAAATTCAAAGCCATACTCTGACTTTTATTGACTAGTTTCAATTTCCTTCAGCTTCAGCCTGAACTTGCATATGAGCCATTGATGGTCTGGTTCCACAATTTAGCCCCTGGTATTCTCATGGCTGATACTGAGCTTCTCCACAATCTCTTCTCACAGATGTAGTCAATTTGATTCTTGTGTGTTGGTATTTAAATATTGGCAGCATAGCTTCTATTATCACAGCCATGCAAGTCACCACAATATAGCAAACTGACAGATGAGTACTGAAATATAAATTATGTGTGCTCTCAAATTCTAGCCATATGTGAGAAGTAGACTCCACATTAACTATCTATGCATTTGATTGTGATGAATGCCACACAGTAGTTTTTAAAAGAAGGAAATATACACACATACTATAGTGTGGAGTCCTGGTGTGGTGCTGTAGAATAGGCACGGGGCAGCAAGGTCAGCTGGAACTGCAAAGCTGGTGATTTAAATCAACCAGCCACTTATCGGAAACCCTATGCAGGAATCGATTCCACGGCACACCACCAGTCTCGTTAGGGTGCCTTCTAAAAAAAAAAAGATCCAATCAAAACTGTGATTTCCAAGGGGATCTCCTAGGCCAGTTAAATTCAAAGCAGAAAAATCAGCACAGGTTATGGTGACTGCATTTTGGGATCCCAAAGGGGTAAATCTTGATGTATTTTCTTATAAGGACTCAGGATGATCATGGGAGCTTATTGTAATGGTGTTTTAGGAACATTTCTATTTCCAACTTTTTTTAGAAAACGCCATACCATTTTCCAGAGTGGTTGCACCATTTTATAGTTCCACCAACAATGTATGAGAGTTTCAGTCTCTCCACACAGTCATCATGTGTTATCTTTGGGTTTTTGTTTTCCTTTTTTTTTTTTTTTTTTGTACTTTGTTATTATTGCTGGGGTAAGATATTTCACTATTGTTCTGATTTACAGCTCTCTAATGAACAGCTTTCATAAATTAGTTGCCTGAATGTTATCTTTGGTGATGTATGTTGTTGTTGTTATGTGCCATCGAGTCGATGTATATTCTGTTCTTAATGAGCACTGATGGGGATGGGAAGGGGGAATTCTAGAAAAATTCAGATCATTTAATAGTGTATAATAATAGGCAGTAAAATCACTTAATAAGCAAATGGTGTAGGCCACAAAATGCAAAGATAGAAGATATACAAGGAGTACAAGTCTGAATGGGATACGTGGAAATACTGCAGTAGAATTTTATGTTGCTAAATCTGAGGTATTTAGAAAATATCCAAGGGGAAATGTTCATCAAGAATTTCAAAATTCTGTTTTGACATTCTTTGAAGAGCGATAGCGAGGTGATAGTTAAATCCATGAAACTAAATTACATAAGCCAGGAAAAAAAAAAAACATAAAGCAAAAAATTTGTGATTTAGTAAATGGAATTATATCATCTGCATAGAGACCAGACGTAAAGTAGGGAACAATGGTTAGAGAGATGGGGACTCGAGAGAATTCTAGTGAAAGCCTAGAAGAGTATTTCACAGTAGGTAGTTAACAGTATATAATAATACTACAGGACTGTCAAGGAAAATAAAAGAAAAATCCACTGGATTTTATTTAGTCTCTTACTAATTTGGATACGTTAAGTCTGTTACTAAGTTCACAAAGTCTGTTTTCTAAATAAACACTAAGGAGCCCTGGTAACATAGTGGGCTATGAGATGGGCTGCAGGTCAGCAGTTCGAATCTATCAGCTGCTCTGTGGAATAAAGATGAGGCATCTGCTGCCATAACTATTTACAGCCTCTGGTTACAATGAGTTGGAACTGACTCAACAGAGCACAACTACCACCACCACAAATCTGATTATTAATGAAAAAAGTTGAGGTAATGAGACATGGACTACTTTTAACTTATTGCCCCCCCCCCCCCCAGAGTGCTTATCTACATCTGTACAGACTCCTACTTCCTACCTTAGATATGCACAGATGCACACACACATCTGTACTGGAAGAAGTCAAGCCAAATGTTCCTTAAAAGTCAAGAATGGCAAAATTTTGTCTTCCATACTTCAGTATTTTGATCTGTTGTGTATTATAGGTTCACTATGAATCAGAAGCACTCACTTACCTATGCCAACAAATTTGCAAAACAGATACCTGGCCAATTGATTGTGCTTATTTGTATTCATTCCAAAGATAGGTGACACCAAACAGAATGCAGAAATTATCTGACAGTATCATTCACAACACATGCAAATAAAGTTTTTCTAGAGATCATTCAACACCGGCTGCACTAGTCCAATGACAGAGGACTGCCAGAGGTTCAAGCAGATTTAGAAAAGGCCGTGGAACGAGGGAGATCACTGGTAATATCAGATGGATCTTCAATGAACGCAGAGAATACCAGAAAGATGTTTACCGGTGCTTTATTTTTGATTACAGAAAGGTTTACAATTGTGTGGAACATGGCAAGCTATGGGCAACATTGCAGAGAATGAGTATTCTGGAACATTTAATTGTGCTCATGGGGAACCTGTACATAGACCAAGCAGCTGTTCGAACAAAACACCGAATGGTTTAAAATTAGGAAAGGTGTGCACCATGGCTGTATTCTTTCACCACACGTATTCAATCTGTATGATGAACAAATAATTCAGAGAGTTAGATTATATGAAGAAGAATGGGGCATCACAATTGGAGGACACTTATTAACAACCTATGATATGCAGATTATACAACCTTGCTTGCTGAAAGAAATGAGAACTTAAAATATTTACTGATGAAGATCAAAGACTTTGGTATGAGTTGTACCTCAATGCTAAGAAAACAAAAATCTTCACAATAGAACCAATAAATGACATCATGATAAAGGGAGAAAAGACTGAAGTTGTCAAAGACTTCATTTTGCTTGGATCCACCATCAACACTTATGGAAGCAGCAGTCAAGAAATCAAACAACATATTACATGTATGGTTGTTGTTGTTGTTAAGTGCAGTCGAGTCGATTCCGACCCATAGTGACTGACCCTGCATAGGGTTTCCTAGGAGCAGCTGGTGAGCTTGAACCACCGACCTTGCAGTTCAAACGGCTTTGCAGTCTGGCACATTAACCTACAGTGCCACACCAGGACTCCACATGTATGGTAGGTGGTAATAATATTTTTAAAATAAAACACTGACCTAGCCTTAGACTAATGTCTCCCACATAAATCAAACCAATCCAAACCAATTACCACTCATAGCACCTGTGGCACATATTGTTGTTGTTACAGTGTACTGTCGAGTGGTTCTAACTCACAGCCATCCTGCACAAGGTTTCCAAAACTGGCTTGTGGGTTTGAACGATCAACCTAGTGGTTACCTGTCCAGGGCTTATCTAGAGCGTCACACCGGCACATATTGCTCTTGTCGTTTTTGATTTGACTGTTGTTGTTAAGTGCTGTTGAGTCAGTTCTGACTCCTAGCAAGCCTGAATAGGGTTTACAAGGAGCAGCTGGTGGGTATGAACTGCTGATCTTGTGGTTAGCAGTCTAATGCTTATCCTACCGTGCCACATGAGGACTCCTTGGCACATACTAGGGGCTATATAATTTATTGAATGAATCAATTAGCTAATATTTATTGAGTGCTTATCATATGCCAGGTCACATACTTTTAAAAATTAAATACTGTAATGCAATGCAGAGTTTAGCACATTCTATGACAAACAAAAACACTAAAATAATGTAAACAATTACTTCACTTCATGATAGCTGGAAATAGAAAAACTATTTCTATTAGAGAACTCTAGTTTATCTGAATAGGGTTAAATACAGAATTACAGGATTAAAACAAGAAGAATTCTTAAAGAAGAAAGAAGCTAAATTATACATAAGTCTCTGCCAGACAAAAATCAAGATAATTTATTAAGCAGAACAAATAAACAAAAAAATTCCATTTGGAGAACTATATATTTGATAAGGGTTTAAAATATAGAATAAATAATTCCTCAAAAAAAAATCCAATAAAAATGGACCAAGATCTTGAACAGACATATCAACAACGAGGCAACAGCACATGAAAAGATGCTCAATGTCCTAAGTCATTTGTTGTTATAGCTGTTAAGTGCCATCAAGTAGCTTCCAATACATACATAGCGACCCTGTATAGGGCTTCCAAGGAGCAGTCAATGGATTCGAACTTCTGACCTTGTGATTAGCAGTCAAGTACTTACCCTACAGCACCATGCCAGGGCCCTCTTAGTTTGTTGTTGTTGTTACTGCTGTTAAATGTTGTCAAGTCGGTCTGACTCATAGAGACCCCGTATACGGTTTCAAGGAGTGGCTGTTGGGTTTGAACCACCAACCGTGTGATTAGCAGTCCAGTGCTTATCTTATAGCATCACACCAGGACACCCCTTAGTTATTTAGGGAGATGTAAATCAAAATCACAATGAGATGCTACCTTGCCCCAACAGAAAGGCTATGAGAAAAATAAAAAATAAAAAAAGAAAGTAACAGATATTGATAAGGATGTGGAGAAACTGGAGCCCTCCCTCACCCATTGCTGGTAAGAAGGAAAACTGTTAGAGCCATTGTGGAAACCAGTTTGGCAGTTCTTCACAAAATTAAACACAATCAGAACTGCCTCAATGGCAACTAATGACCACCATACTCAGCATTCTGAAACCTAGGTGTAGACCTAAAGGGAGTGCAAGCAGGAAAGCAAACAGAATCCTCTACATCAATGTTCACTGCAGCACTACTCACAGTAGCCAAAAGGGGAAAATAAAATGTGCTATATACACAACAATGGAATAATAACCCAACCAAACCCATTACCCCATTACTGTAGAGTAAGAGTGACCCCACAGTTGTTGTTGCTGCTATTAAGTACCATCAAATGTGTCCCGCCTCATATCGACCCTACACAGGATTTCTAAGGAGCAGCTGGTGGATTTGAACCACCAACTTTGTGGATAACAGACCAGTGGAACAGTGCCACGTCAGGACTCCCCATTACTCAACCATAAAAAGTAATTAAATCTTGATACATGCTATTAAAAGTTGGATGAACCTAAAAAGCATTATGCTGAGTTTAAAAAGTCAGTCACAAAAGGCTAAATATTGTATGACTCCACTTATATAAAACAAGTAATAAATGTACAGAAACCAAAGCTTACTAGGGGTAATCGAGGTGAAAGGCGTCCCTGACTGGCACAAATTGGTTAAGCCAAAAGGCTGGCATACTTAAAGAAAACAAAAATCCTCACAACTGGACCAATAACTAAAATCACGATAAACAGAGAAAAGATTGAAGTTGTCAAACACTTCATTTTGCCTGAACCCATAGTCAACACACATGGAAGCAGTAGTAAAGAAATCAAACAACATATTGTATTAGGAAAATCTGCTACATTGACCTCTTTAAAGTGTTAAGATGACAATTTAAGAGGACTAAGATGTGCCAGACCCAAACCATGATATTTTCAATTGCCTCTTAAATATGTGAAAGTTGTACAATGAATAAGGAATGCTGTAGAAAAATTCATTCATTTGAATTATGGTGTTGGCAAAGAATACTGAAAGCACCATGGACTATCCTGAGAGCAAACAAATTTGTCTTGGAAGAGTACAGCCAGAATGCTCCTTAGAAGTGATGATAGCTAAATGCCATCTCTTGTTCTTTGGGCATGTTGTCAGGGAGGGACCAGTTCATGAATAAGGACATCATGCTTGGAAAAGTGTGAGTATCAGCGACGAAGAGGAAGATCCCAAATGAGATGGAGCAGGACCAGGCAGTGTTTTATTCAGTTGTGCACGGGGTTGCTATGAGTCAGAACACAGTCAATGGTACCTAACAACAAAGTGGCCTTGGAAATAAGGCCTGACAATCTGCTGAGAAATGATTACAGCCTTGAAAACCTTCAAAGGGTTTTTATTGTGCACACATGGGATCACTGTAATCAGGAATTGATTCTACAGCAACCAACAACAACACAACAACAAAGGTGTGAAGGAGGCGGGGAAAGAAGACCAGTGCTTAGGGACACTGAGTTTCTTTTAAGGGTGGTATAATAATTTGGAAAACAATAGTAGTTATGGTTACACAACATGATAAACATAACCTCACTAAAATGCACATGTAAAAATTGCTGTACTGGAAAATATTTTGTTATATTCTTACCACAATAAAAAAAATTTCCCCTCTTGCAAACAGTTTCAATTATTAATTCATTGTTGGTAACATAAATCCTTTTATCTCATATGGTGTGTAATTCATGACAATAAAAGAATATCTACAGTTAAGTGCTTAGCAGTAAGTGATTGTATATAGTCATACTAAAAACTCCCTTCACAAAACACCAGAGTACACTATGCAACTGCCAACACTAATTGCTGTTGTTGTTGTTAAGTGCCGTCGAGTCTGTTCCAACCCATAGCGACCCTGTATAGGGTTTCTGAGGAGCAACTGGTCAGCAGAAACTGCCAACCTTGCAGTTCAAATGGCTTTGCAGACTGCAAAGACTGTGCATTAATCCACAGCGCTACACCAGGACCAACACTAATTGTTGTTGTTGTTAAGTACCTGTGGAGTAGGTTCCGACTTATAGTGACTCTGCACAGGGTTTCCGAGGCTGTAAATCTTTACCGGAGCAGAAAGCCTCATCTTTCTCCCGCAGAATGGCTGGTAGTTTCGAACTGCCGACCTTGAGGTTAGCAGCCCGATTCGTATATTAGGTCTCATAAATCACAGAAATTAATTTAGCCTATTCCAAAACTTGATTTCACATTGGAGATCATTTCAAAATAGAGATAAAAAGGCCTACTCAACTTCTATTACTGGGTTTTGTTGTTAAGTGCCATTGAGTCGGTTCCAACCCATAGCGACCCCGTAAAGGGTTTCCGAAGCTGTACATCTTTACAGAAGCAGAGTCATCTTTCTCCCATGGAACCACTAGTAGTTCAAACTGCTGACGCTGAGGTCTACCAGAGTGCCTTATATCACTGGGTTGTTGTTAAGTGCCGTCGAGTCAGTTCTGACCCATAGTAACCCTGCATAGGGTTTCCAAGGAGTTGCTGGTGAGCTTGAACTGCCGACCTTGTAGTTCAAATGGCTTTGCAGTCTGGCGCATTCACCCACAGCGCCACACCAGGACTCCGCGTAGCTATATGTATAAAGACCAAGTAAAAGTGATGTGAAAACTATCATATGAAATTTCAAGATTTGTTTACATGGAGTACCACTGCAAAAATGGAGCAAGGAGGGGAGGGCAGCACCCTACAATTAACAATATGCTCAAATGGGAAAATGAAGTCACTATTAAAATCCTTAAAAGTTAAATTTAACAATAAAAACAAGTATTATGGGTCTAAGAAACAAATGGTATTTTCTCAGGAAGAATGTCTAGATTAAAACTCCAGCAGGAGGCTCCTCAGCACAATATCTTTAATTCACAGTTATTTCTATCTAGATCTGTCCTAATGTTTTCAAGCAGGTTTGTGTTTTCTAGTTTGGTCAAATACACAAACTCAGTAGTACTTGTTGCCAAGACAACCTCCCAAATAAAAGTCAGAACCCTTTCTGAAGTTAACATTTTCAAATAACAGGAACAAAAGAGTAAGCCAAATCTAATCATGCTAAAGTAATTAAAATGAATAACTGATTTTTAGGGAAAACATATTAAGAAATTTTTCAGAAATCAAATCTTTCATTACAAAGGAAAGATATGGAATTGTCACAAAATGTGATTCAAAATCTGTCCTCCAGCCTCATTTCTGAGTTATATGCATAAACTTTTCCCACAGAAAGTTCTCTCACACGTGCAGCATCACGAAAATTTACTCTTTATTCCCAATTAATGTGGGCACTATTTTGCCCAAGCCTTTTACCAGAGTGACTATTAATAAAACTGAGTTATAATCATGATTCCTTTCTGGTCCTATAAATCCTTTAATGAGAAGTACAAAAAGCACTGGCATGGCTCAAATATAAAAGCCATAAATAACAGAAAATGTCCAGGCCCTAAATAACCTGTAAATAATTACTTCGATTTTAAAAAATAGAGAATTAAGTGTACTTTAAAATAAAATAAACATAATACCTCAAGGACTGCTGTTATTAGTTGTTGTCTACTCAGTTACGTTAGGGAGCTCTGGTAGCGTAGTGGTTATGAATCGGGCTGCTAATCTCACAGTCAGCAGTTCAAACCCACCAGCTGCTTCACAGGAGAAAGATGAGGCTTTCTGCTCCTGTAAAGATTTACAGCCTTGGAAACCCTGTACAGGGTCGCTATGAGTCGAAACTGACTTCACGACTCATAACAACACCAACTCCATTATGACATACATATTAGAATTCAATGAAGTAGTTATAGAGAACATTTTCTCAAAAGCAACAAAAATGATCAGAAGACACCCAACACTCTAGCATAGTCTTCTTTACAGCATCAAATTATTTACACATTTATTCATATTTACAGAGTCCTTTCCCACATACGCTCAAAATACGTTTTAGAATAAAACCTCAATTCTGTTTTAATTATTTTAATGTAATAAATTCTATTTCATTATTACCCTTAAAGAAAACCATTAAAAATTATGTGAACATGGCATTTACATTGATGAGTGTCTTCATCTACAGCCTCAGAGTCATTGTTCGTGTGATTGGTAAATCATTCGTAGTAAAATACCCCTTTCTTCTGTTCACTCATTCAACCTTAAACTATATTCTCTTCATTACTAATGCAATAAAGTCAGTATTATTAAAATGTTAACTTCTGGGTCTACAAAATAGGCAAATGAAGAGTATTTTTTAAATGTTAATTTCTGGGTCTACAAAATAGGCAAATGAATACATAGACACACAGAGACCAGAATTTAGGATTCTGGTGCATACAAGAGGTATAATCTAATACAGCATGAGCCACCCTCTGTTTTCTCATAGCCCTCTGCTGCACTGTATCTCAGCCAAAGTGACAAGAGTTTTCCTTCCACCACAAAATCAAAACAGAAATCCTATCATCTGACTCTTAGTCATGCCCACACATTTACTGGTCTGTTTTTCTTACAACAGAATGTCTTTTTCCTTTGCTACACTGTTTCTAAAGCATTGGCCCTCTTGGTGTCTACATTCTACTATTTCTAAGTGTAGAAATTAGAAAAACTTTGCAGACTAATTGTTTGGGGGGGGCGGGGAAGAGTGCAGAAACTACTTTCTATATGCTTTCCAAAATCACCTCATTAAAGTAAAGCATACATCATTTTTCTACTTTTGTTCCTTTTAGATTTTTTTTAAAGTCATACTCATTCCTGAGAATTAATCAGAGTAATAAAGATTTTCACATTAAAAATATTATATCCAAACAAATAAACTTTGGTAACTATTACAGAAAAAAAGTCCTGGTATGGCGCTGTAGGATAAGCACTGGACTGCTAACCATATGATTGGCAGTTCAAACCTACCAGCTGCTCCTTGGAAACCCTATACAGGGTCACTATGTGTCAGAACTAACTCAACAGCAATTAACAACTACAGAAATACTCTTTTACTCAATACCACTGAACTTAATCCCTATTAATGCTGAAATGGCAAAGAAATCTATCTTCATTGGAAGGTGGTCACTTACCACCTCCCAATACTCCCATGCTTCAAAGCTCCAATTCAGCTTCCCTGAAGGGAAGAAGTCTAGGGAACTCGGCCTGGAACTAAAGACCTCTTACTCATCTTGGTTCTGCTCTTCCCACTCTAACCCTCCATTTGAGGACCTGTTGTTGTTTTTAAGTGCCATCGAGTTGGTTCCAACTCAGAGTGACTCTATAGAGAGTTCTGGAGGCTTTAAAACCTCACAGGAGCATAAAGCTTCATCTTCCTCCTATTGAAGACCTTGTGGTTTGCAGTCCATGGCTTATCATATGGAGCTTTTACGCTCCCCATTTGAGGACTAGGGACTTCCAAATTTTCCCCCCACCCCTTCTTTCCACATTTAATGACTTTATCAGTATAATATTCACTGGAGGTAGAGTTGAAAATTCAAGGGATTTATAGTCTAATGAAGATGCCAGATATATAAGTATCTAATAATGGTACAGTAAGAAAATGAAGGGATTAAAGGATGCAAAGGAACACAGAAGAGAACATAGATGTAGGTAGAAGTGCTTAGTGCTACTATTCAACTTGTAGAAAGTGTTCAAGAAATAGCATTGTAGACACACAGCAGTATCCTCTTTAGACAAGCAAAAAAATGCATCAAAACTAAGGTTTTCCTTTTGAGAAGGAACCCACTAATCAAATTAAAATGAAGTAAATCACTTGGTCCTAAAAATGTTTTTCACCAAAACCTGTACTGTAAAATGCCTTCATCTGCACTAAGAACACTAAATATGCAAACTTTGGAAGTTTAAAAAGTTTCTGTTAACTGATTGAGTATTTAACAAAAATCACATGTATTAGGGAGAAATTATATACACATATACACATCCTGCATAATTTCTGATATAGTAAAACAAAAGACAAGCTCAAGGCTACTATTACAAAACCAATTTTACCACAATGTAACTTTTAGCAAAGCATCCACCACCTTCTCTGTGAATCCACTGGTTTGCTGAACCATTAATAGAATGCTAGACAGTACTTAACAACAACAGGTTGTTAATGGAATTATCCCTACTCTCTTGTCAATCACAGAAGGTGCAGAAAGTAAAATCCAAGCACTAAGACATACCATAAATTTATATTCCTCTTATTTCTAACAATTTAATATTTCAAAATCCACTGAAAACATTCTTACAGAAGTGATAAAGTATTTTTGAAAATTACAGATACAGATAAACATATAGCAGCATTACACACTCATTCAAAAGTAACACAGAAACAAGACACTTAACTTCATGTATACTAGTAAACAAATGTCTCCAGAGGCTTGGGGAGTTTGTGGTTCTTTCATGTCCAATCATTACTGACCATAGTTATTACAATAAAATCTAAACCACTTACTTGCCTTATAAAACTGCATCACTCCTAAGGCCAGCTCAATTTTTTCTTAATATTCCATGTAAAGAAAAGGTCCTTTATAAAAAGTACTTTCTTATAAGTAATGTCCTGAGCACATACATAGCATGTTTGTTCACCCAAGAGCATTTAAGAATCTATTCTATATTGATTGTGAACAAACTTTTCCAGGAATGCAAATTTTGCTCTCAATACTTAAACAATGGGCTACAGTTTCATAAGCATTGTTCATGTTCTATTAGTCATTCTGTTGTAAATTTCACTTAAAAAAATAATAAGAGGACTGTACTGTGTATAAAGCATTTGGAACATAAAAGACTATTGTCAGAATATTTGCAGGATCCCCTAAACAGAAAAACAACCCTCAAAGACATGAATTTACAGTTCATATTTATATTTTTAAAACTTTGTCAGACCCTGTTGTTTCATTTTTCAAAAATCACTAAGAAAAAAATTATAGCATAAATGATCATATCATTGTGGCATGTGACTGGCAGAGATAATAGATTACATTTTGCATTCTTCAAGTAAACAAAGGAAAGTTGAACTACAGAACAATCTTCAAACTGGCACATGTTAGCACTTAGTTTGAAACTCTGTACAGTCCATGGTACATGTGACTCAGGATTATATTATTGTATTTCTAAGTCTATAAACTATATTTCCTAAGCTAAAAATTAGTATATATTGTTTGATTATGTAGCAGCAAGTCTGAAAAAGCAGGTCATATAAAAATTATGTATAAGTCTTTTTTTTTTTTTTTTTTACCTTCACAATACTGTTTCTTCAAAGAAGACCCAATCTGGAAATGCAAATAGATGAAACAGATTAAAAAAAAAAAAAAAAAACAGCCAAATTATTCTAGCCAAAATGAATGTAACCGGTGAATGAAGTAAAGATTGGGCATGTAGAAGGCACTCTGAATCCCACCACCAACCCCCAACACCCTCAGCAGCTCCTCAAAGGAACTTTTCATAAACCCTTTCAAATATCTGTTTCAAACCGGGGTTTCAAACTGAATCAGTCATGGCCAACGAAGTATAACTGGAATGGACCCAAATTTTGAAATCTGGGTGATCCAGAATACTGGCCAAAACAGGAAAAATTATGTGTCAAAGACCTGGATGGGAGACTCAGAAGGTATAGTGAGCCGTTCAGCAATCTGATGCAGGAGACTGGATTATTGCTAGGACCGTAGACAGTAACACATTCAGTATGGCACTGTCAGCCACCATCTTTGAGCCAGGTACAATTGTTTTTGACTGGGCTGTCAAGAGATCTCGTTGCTATGCAACACACATGGTACTGTTGTTTGCTAAGAAGAAAGTTTCCAGCAGGGCTTGGACCTGTGATCTTTCCCATTCCAGCTAGTGTTCCAATTCACCCACATTTTAAACATTTCATTCTGTTCTGGTGTCCCTTTGTTGGTCATGACTGAACTAGTTCAAAGCCCTGATTCAAACTCAGATTACTGATTGTTTTTGTTGTTATTAAGTGCCTCAAAGTCATTCCAACTCATAGTTACACTATAGAGAGTTTCCAAGAAGTAGGTGGTAGGTTTTAATGACCAACCTTGTGGTGAAAAGCCCAGAGCTGATCCTACAGCACCACAGATGGGATTAAAATGTATATGGATTCATAGGGGGAGAATTCTTTAAATATCAGCTTAACTGAAGGATCTGTCATAAATTGGTCATATTATTATAGATTAAAGCATAATACTCAGAAATTACATTTCTTTTTAGAAAGACATACTTCCACCTCAAACTGAACTATGAATGCAGGGAACTGAAAGAGGGAAGCTGACCTATTTAATTAATGTTTGCTTACCAAACACTTTCACCAGTGCAAGTGTGAGGGGTCTTCAAAAAGTTCATAAAAAACTAGAATTAAAAGATACAGAGTTTTTTCATGAACTTTTGGAAGCTTCCTTATATAGATAACACACAGGCAATTCATGTCTTGGTAATCTCTCATGCTATTTTCTCACCCCATTATGCAAATATTAATTCATTATTAAAATAAAAAAAATTACATTTCCATTCCTTAGGCCACACCTAGATATATTTCTGCTTTGTTTTTCCAAGATACAGCAAAACTTATTATTTCTAATAATCTATCACTACCCTGTCAGACTAATGAGATAAATGTTTAAGCATTTATGTCAAACTCATATAAGTGATGTCAACTCAGGTTTCTTTTTCAGGGACTGAGTTAAAACATTCACTATTAAAAAGATTCTGTTTCTTTCCTAGCCTGGGATGTTAAATTAAAAAAATGTAATGTATTGCTATCACTTACTGATTATGAATACTGTTCTATTAATATTCTCAAATATTCCAATATTCTACTACTTAAAGATTAGAAATCTCTTTATGGTTGTTAGAAATCATAAAACAAAAAGAGACTGGTTTTGTCTTTGGAAGGCTGTGACACCTTTTGTTTTCTTGTCTATATCTGTATCTGTATGATGAGAATGAGGAAAACATCACTTTTTTGTGTGTTTCACAATAATAATACTTCACATTTGCATGTTGTTAAGTGTTGTTGATTCAGTTCTGACTCATAGTAACCCTGTATGGTTTTTCCAAAGAGCAACTACTGGGTCTGAACCACAAATTTGTGGTTAACAGTTCAGTACTTATCCAACAGCACCATACCAGGACCCCATCAGCATACCTCTTTACAAATGTCAAAATGGGAGCATACACATCATCTTCCATACGTAATGCCAACTCTAGGGCTAGACTCCTCATATTGAATTCTGGTTCTACCACCTAGCAGTTGTATGACCTTGAAAAAATTAATTAATTTTTCTTGCCTCCATTTTCTTATCCGTATATGTAGTAATAATGATAATCTTCATACCTTGTAGGATTCTTTAAAAAATTAAAAGAATTAATATATGTAAAACACTTAAAACAGTCCTGTTGTTATTGTTTCGTGCCACTGACTCTGTTCTGACTCATAGAGACTCTGTATAGGATTTCTGAGGTTATAAATCTTTATGAGAGCAGAAAGCTTCATCTTTCTCCCAGGGAGCAACTGATGGGTTTGAACTGCTGATGCTGTGGTTGAGCGCTCAGTGCTAATCCTACATCACCACCAGCACTCCTAAAGCAGTACTGTTGTTGTTGTTGTTAGGTGCCATCGAGTCGCTGCGGACTCATAGCGACCTTATGTACAGCAGAACGAAACACTGCCTGATCCTGGGCCAACCTCACGATTGTTGCCACATTTGAGCCCACTGATGCTGCCACTTACCCAATCCATGTTTGGTAGGGTGGCGGGTCAGAGAAAAAGAGTAAGACCCCCAGCGAAATGGACTGGGAAAACAGTTCTAGTACATGCTAAAAATTACATAGGCATAAGTTTATGTAAGGAGCTCTGGTAGCGTAGTGGCTACGAATCGGACTGCGAACCACAAGGTTAGCAGTTTGAAACTACCAGCTGTTCCATGGGAGAAAGATGAGGCTTTCTGCTCCCATAAAGATTTGCAGCCTCGGAAACCCTGTACAGGGTCGCTATGAGTCGGAACCAACTCTATGGTACATAACAACAAAAACAACGTCTATGTGGGTTCATGCACCAGACTGCAAAGCTGTTTGAACTGCAAGGTCAGCAGTTCAAGCTCACCAGACGCTCCTTGGAAACCACAGGGTCACTATGGGTAGGAACTGACTCGATGGTAATATAAACAACAACAACATTTATATTACTGTCACAGTCATCATGAATCTGGGTCTCACGAAGATTCTGTAAAGGTGGTGGTGGTGGTGGTGATGTGCCGTGGAGTCAGTTCCGACTCATAGTGACCCTGCATAGGGTTTCCAAGGCTGTAAATCTTTACAGGAGCAGAAAGCCTCATCTTTCTCTGGAGGAACAGCTGGTAGTTTCGAACTGTTGACCTTGCAGTTCGCAGCACGATTTGTAACCACTACGCTACTGTTTTTATTGTTGTTGTTGTGTGCTGTTGAGTCTTTTCTGACTCACAGTGACCCTGTGGAGGGTTTCTGAGGAGTGGCTGATGGGTTTGAACTGCTGACCCTGCGGTTAGCAGTCCAATGCTTATCCTACACAGCCACACCATAGCAGATATCATATTACCCTTTTCCCAAGTAAGGGTCCCAAGGCTCAGAGAAATCAAGTGACTTATCCAGATATCCAGAGTCATATTTAAAAACAGAATCAGAACTTAAGAACCCAGGACTAAGAGAGAAGCAAAGCTTTTCAAGATGTTGTTGTTGTTTAGTGCTGTCGGGTTGATGCTGACTCATAGCAACCCTGTATAGGGTTTCCGAGGAGCGGCTAGTGAGTTTGAATCACCAACCTTGTGGTTCAGAGAAACCTCGAGGAAGAGTGCTTATCCTACTGTGCTTATCCATAGTTCAATATATTTCTAAAAGTCATCACTACTACTCTTTTAAACATTTTAACATACAAATAATTAGGTAATACATGCTGATAGTCATGTTAAGAATAAAGCCTTCATCCACAAAAATAGCTGCATCTATTTTAAGTATTTCAAGAGTAGTATAAGTCCACCAAATTTCTAAAGAGAAGTAAGCCCTAAATAATTGTGCTAGAGCTGTGTGCCGTGGAGTCGATTCCGACTCACAGAGACCCTGTACAGGGTTTCCGAGGCTATAAATCTTTATGGGAACAGAAAGCCTCAACTTTCTCCCATGGAACGGCTGGTAGTTTTGAACTGCTGACCTTGAGTCTCGCAGGCCGATTCGTAACCACTATGCTATCAGAGGCTCCTTACTGAATAATTAGTATAGCTATAAATAGTACCTTGGTGGTACAGTGTTTAAGCACTGGGCTGCTAATTGGATGGGTCTGAACTCATCCCGAGGCTACTTGGGAGAAAAGACCTAGTGAGCTGCCCCCTTAAAGATTACAGCCTAGGAAACCCTATGTGGTAGTTCTACACTGTCACATGAAGGAAGTCATTATGCCTCAGAGTTGATTCCAGAGGACATAACAATAAAAGGTAAATCTATCATCGACTTTCAAATATTTAGAATGTATGCAATAACAAAACGTATACCCAATAAGACTTTGTTACTTCCAAGTTATTATAGTGATGGATAGTAAAAACAGCATGACATTTAGAACCAAAGCTCAAATTCTAGTTACATCTCTTAAAGCAGGGGTTCATTTGTTCATCTGTCAAATGAGGACCTATAGTAGTTACCTCACAAGGTGGCTATGAGAAACAACTGAGATGATATGCAAAACAGATTCAAAACCATAAAAATTACATCAAAACATGTTAACATCACTAGCTTTAAATCTTCATGGCAACAGAAAGCCTTATCTTTTTCCCTGAGAGTGACTCGCAGGCTTGAACCATGGACCTTGTGATTCACAGTTCAATGTTTATCACATGGAGCCACCATGCTCCCAGTTCACCCATATAATCCTTTAATATTATAAATCGAAACCTGAGGTTTTTTTCTTCAGTTCTTTCAGCTGAGAAATGCTGAGCATGTTTTTCTCCTTTTGTTTTCTAACTCCACGTCTTTGTACATTTCATTATAATACTTTACTGTGTATTTTTGAATAGTCCTTTGAAATTTTCTGTTCAGCTGTTTTACATCATCATTTCTTCCACTTACTTTTAGCTACTCTACATTCAGGAGCAAGTTTCAGAATCTACATAAAACTTCTATATTTAGACAAATCTCTTAATATTAGTTTTCCACACAAAAAATGAGAGATTATCTAATAGTTCAAGTTCCTTTTCAGAGCTATTATAATTCTGAATCTAGAGGTACAAAAAGAATAAAAAGACTTAATAGAAAGAAATTAAATAATTAAACGTCAAATATACTTATTAGAAGTAAGTTATTTAATCATGCCAATTTGAAAAAAAAATATTCAAATTAAAATATCCAGAAAAAATAAACAATGACAATTTATGATTAAACTTATTAGTGATCTGAGAGTTACAGAATTATTTCAAAATTGGCATCTACAATAATGTGAGATTAATATTGTTATGTGAGTATTGTAACAGCAATGTAACATATATAATACAATATGAAATACACATAAAATTATATTAAAATTAATGCAAATGCTCATAATTCAGAAAATATGTATTTTAAATATTTTAGTCCCTAGGCGATATTTATTATGAGTATCAACTACCATAATTTGTTGTTGAAATTGTTAAGTGCTGTCAAGTCGATTCAGACACATAGTGACTACCATAATGTTGGTTGTTATGTGCCGTGGAGTCGGTTCCAACTCACAGCGACCCTGTACAGGGTTTCCAAGGCTGTAAATCTTTACGGGAGCAGAAAGCCTCATCTTTCTCCCGTTGAACAGCTGGTAGTTTCAAATTGCTGACCCTGAGGCTCGCAGCCCAATTCATAACCACTACGCTACCAGAGCTCCTTGACTACCATAATACAGTACTATAAATGCAAATAAATTTATCCAAACTATCTGGCATGTTCTTTAAAGCATCAGATCCTGTATAATGCAAACAAAACCACTCCTAAGAGTTTAAGTTAAGGAATCCAAAGGCAACACTTAAGTTTTAATAGTAAACTATTCATGTCGTTGATTTGTGTGCTGTCAAGTCACTTCTGAGTCACACTACAGGACAGAACAGAGCTGCCCCATCTTGTTTTCTAAGCTATAATCTTACAAGCTGAGATTTCCAGATCTGTTCTCCACAAAATAGGCTAACCAAGAACTTAACTATCATACCACCAGGGATCTTCGAAACTATTCATTGTTGTTAAGTGCTGTGGAGCCTGGACTCACAGTGACCCTCCATAATGTTTCCAAAGAATGGCTAGTGGATTTGAACCACCAATCTTGTGGTTAGCAGTCCAGTATTTATCCTACAGTGCCATGCCAAGACTCCAAATTATTCATAAAAACCACTATTTACAAAGTACTAAAGTAGTTACTGCCATGACAAAATGAAATCAGTTCCTAATTTTGAGAAGCTTCAAGTTCAAAGGAGCGAGCCACAGAAACAAAACAAACAAAAAAAGTTTTTCTTTTATTTGGACTATAGGCTTTTCTTTTATCCTCTATTGTGATTTTAAAATCAGAATCAGTCACATAACTGAGTAAAGATGAAGAAAACAGTACATGTTTTCAAGATATAACCCATGTGATTTGTTTTAGGAATTATAACCTTTTATGTAGTTTGAGGTGATCTTCTATGTGTGTGGTTCAATAGACATTAAACACAGTGAAGCTGTCTGTCCCAACAAAAATCACAACCATTCCTGGTACAGAACTGGGAATTAGGAGACCAGCTCTGGCGATAAATAGTTCTGTGACTTTGGGGGCAGTAAAACAACTTGTCTTGATCTTATATAATTTATTGTGCCTTTTAGGAGTTACTGAACCCACTGTCTCATCTGCAAACTCACAGAATTGAATGTAAATCTAAAAAGCATCTGGATCAGTGGTTCTTATTGTAAGTGTAATTTTTTTTTTTACCTATACCTAGTGATTCAGAATGTATTTGACCATCCATCACAGGTAACAGAAATGCAGGTGTTCCTCTTGAGAAACACCAGATTATGTCTAATATCCTTACAGTATAAAATGATGGTATAACTGATTTAAGTACCAAGATCTTAGGAATTCAAAATCTAGCATAGTATGCAAGGCACAGCAGATGCTAAACAAGTATTATAGAGGGGGAAAGTCGAAATGGAGAAAAGAAGGAAAAAGGAAGGAAGGTAGGAACGGGACTCGAGACCAGGAGGGAAGTAAGCTAACTGGTCATATTTTTGACTAATAGAAAAAATGGAAGTAAAACTAAAACTGGATATAATATGTAATATGCATCAGCAAATGAAAAGTAAAGGTTTCACTTTCTACACATAAACAATTTTAAAAATAGCATAAGCACTTGTCACTGTCTTCCCAAACTAAACAGTAAAATACTTAGGAGGAAAAGGAAAAAAAGAAAAACCAGTACAGGGAAGCCAAAAGAAGTCTAATGGAAAATTACCAGATGATTAAAGCTTAGTAACTTTTCCCCAGGTAGAAGAGAATATAGGATTTTAAGAACTAGGGCATGGAACCATGACTGACGTGTGTAGTCACTGATTAATTATATGCATAAATTTCATTTGGGAAAATATATCTATCCCAGAAATAATTGCTGGCAATATTAACTTTTGTCTATTGTTAATTTTTATTTTCCGATTCACTTACATTATAATTTTTGAGATGTTTTATCTTCACTTCTGGTGATCTTCAAATGTCAATGGCTCTTAACACATTAACTGTAAACAAACACAAAGGAACTTAGGGGAATTCAGATATTTAAGGAACCCTACAATAAATTAATCTAAAGTATTAAAGTCTGGGGAGGATTGGCATCATGTTTGCATGTTTACTTGCTTCATAAATTACCTGTCAAAAATGCAAAACTATTCTGAATGAAAATTATAGTATCTTCTTAATCAGCAAAGAAAAAATTTCATTCTACCTTTTGTTACAAGAATAAAACTAGAGTAAATGATCTCCAAATATGGACATTCTCAATTCACTAAGGTATTGTGTATCAGCTTAGTAGAGTATGACAGCTGGTCAAGGAAGCTCACGTCCTTGTCACTACCACCCAATCCACTTGCCCTGGGACTGCTCTCTACCAAGTTTGGGCCTGAACCTGGAATGCCAGATCTTCAGGCATGATCAGTTCTTTACAACACATGGACTCTACATTAAACAGACTTGGGTTTAAATGGAAAAATTGCTTTCTCTACTCTTCCATTTATTTATCTGTGACACAATGATCTGAGAACAATAATACTGTTTACAGAATACAGCTATTACAAGGATTACATGAGAAAACGTATGTAAGGGACTTAACACCATGGCCAGTATATAGTAAACACTTATAAATGTTAAGTGCTATTAATTTATATTATTCACATTACTAGTATCACTACTATTAATTTAGAGTCCTGGTGTGGCACTGTAGGATAATAAGCATTGGACACAAGGTCGGTTTGAACCACAAGGTCGGCAGTTCAAACTTACCAGCTGCTCCTTGGAAACACTACACAGAGGCAACAATGTGAGTTGGAACTGATTCAACGGCATTTAATAAAAACAACAACTATTAATTGATTTCTATCACTTAAATAACAATGTTCCAATACAGAGCCCTCATACAAGGGAACTTCAAAAAAATTCATAAAAGGATTCCATTATTTTTTAATTCCATTTCCCATGAACTTTTTGAAGCCCTTTGATATAGAGGAGATTCACCCTTATTTTTATGTGATTCTGTTTTTAGGTACTGCCTTTGGTTAAAATGGTCCAATATCATTTGAATATGGTCCAATATCAGTAACAGAAAACATCTGCATCACAAGACATTTTATTTGGGGGCACTTTGGCTCAGCTCAAGAAAATTAATGCTTGCAATCACTAATCTGTCACTTAGTTGTTGGTAAGTACCACTGAGTCAGTTCTGATTCATACCAACTATCCAAAGTTATAGAGACCTGGTGTGGTGCTGTGGGCTAATGCGGCAGACTGCAAAATCGTTTGAACTGCAATGTCAATGGTTCAAGCTCACCAGCTGCTCCTTGGAAACCCTATACAGGGTGGCTACGGGTTGGAATCGACTTGACGGCACTTACCAACAACAACAATCCCAACTTATTACTTACTTTTCTACTACACAAGCTCCTAACAAAGCCCTATTTGAACAACTGCTCACTTGTTGCTATCATCAAGGCAATTTTGTTGACAAGGGAGATGGTTATACTTGTGACTCATGTCAATTAAGACCCCTGAGACTAACAGATAAAACGTTTATCAATTCAGAGAAGGCTTATCTCTATCTGCCCTCTCTATTCATTCCCAAATGATTGAACTACCTATGTTTGAAATTACATGGCTAAAATATCACAAACTCAAATGACACTAAAATGTATAGGACTCTGTTTTCTCAGAATTTTTACTGAAATTTTTAGATCAAGGCTATAAGAACTAATATAAAATACTGACAAAAGTATTCATATATTAACCTGGCCTGAAATGACCACATCTGTTCTTAAGGGGGCCATACCCTTAGAATTGAAATGACAGAAAGTATCTAACTAAAAGTTGATGTAATATTCTAGAGGAAGAAGAATACATGGTTTAAAATTGGACTCTCTGGAAAGGAGCAGGCAGAGTAAGCCTCATCGATTCATTCCCATCACTACTTTACCACACCATTCTTTGACTGCTTCAAGTAAATAAAAAACTAAATAGTATAACAGATCATTTTTTGCTTGCTTTCTATTTGTCCTTTACTTAATAATATAGCAATTTTTACATTTTATCACTTTTCATTTTATGGCCCTAAATTCAGATTATGAAAATCTGGCCCAATATAATACACATGAAAGGGAAAGGTTAAACAGCTTCAGATTTTAGAATATAACCTGGTGCTGTCAAGGTGATTCCCATATACATCCATGAGAGACAGACAACTGCTCCATAGGTTCTCCAAGGCTGTCAATCTGTACTGAAGCAGACTGCCATATCTTTCCCAAGTGGAGCAGTTGATGGGTTTCAACTGCTGACCTTTAAATTAACCACTGAGTGCTTTAACCACTGTGCCACTAGGGCTCCTAGTGTACAATACACCAGGATACAATTATCTTGGGGGGGGGGGG
>NW_006408526.1:2249957-2308041 GCF_000296735.1 Chrysochloris asiatica
GGAGTTTTCTATTTCTGCCATTTTGTTGTTGATTGTTTGGACCTCTTTCTGTAGGTTTTGGATTGTTACCAATGCTATATCTATCTTGTTTGATTGTTCCTGTAGCGTTTTTCTGACTTCTTCCTTATTTTTCTCAACTCCATTGTAAAGTGTTTTGAAACATTTTATAATCATTTTTCTGAATTCTTTCTCAAGTCTCTTCAAGGCCTGCCCTCCTTCCAGCATGGAGAGAAGGTCTACTTCTGGTTCATTTGTCTCAGATATTTATCTTTTTTCTGTACATGTGCCCATATGGTCCTCTGCTTTTGCTTCTTGGACATTTTAATGTTTATCTGTGGCCCTAATAACTAATTATGTGTTTTGGTAATTTTTATGTTTTCTAATTACCTCCAGGAAGATGTGATCAGGTATGTGGACTTCCCTTTATCATGCTTCTTATTGCTTAACTCAGAGTAACTTTTTTGGGCCTCAATTTGGCCTGGGCCTCGGTGGCGGGCCATTTGGGCCTCAGGTGGCTGGGTTGAGCCTAGGGCGAGCGGTTTGGGCCTCTGGGGGCCTGGGCGTCAGCGACCTGTCTGCAGGAGTGTTGGGCCTCAGGCGGGTGGTTTGGGCCTCAGGGGGCCTGGGTATCAGCAGCTGGGCACCTGGCGATTTAGGCCTCAGCAGGTGGGTTGGGCGGATTGGGCCTCGGGGGGCCTGTGCCTCGGGGGCCGGGCTGAGGGCGGATTGGGTTTCAGGGGCACTGGGCCTTGGCAACCGGGCTACGCGGCGGGTTGGGCCTCTGGGGCCCTGGACCTCAGCAACCTGGCTACGCAGTGGGTTGGGCCTTGGGGGCCCTGGACCTCAGCGGCGACCAGGCTGTGGACCACCTGGGCCGCGAGGCGGGTAGGCGTTTTGAGCCTTGGTTGGGCCTGGGCCTTTGTGACATCTGTGGGCGGGTTGGGCCTCAGGGCAAGCCTTGGCATCTGTGGGTGGGTCTGTGCCTTGGGCATTCCTGAGCCTCGGCAGCTTGGCAGAGTGCTAGTCTAGGCCGGGGCAGTAGAGGGCTGGGGGTAATGGCTGCAGAGAGGTAGTGTCCATATTTAATGACGTAAAAAATGCCTCTCTCAGTCTCTCTGTACCATGGGTACACCGAATTTCCTGATATCCACGCCGATATCCCTCTCTATTTGTTCGGCTTTGTTAGTTTATGCTTCCTTTTCTCTGGAAATGCAGCCTTCTAAGTGGGGTTGCTCTAGCCCTGCATTCCAAGGTCTGCAGGAGGCAGAGGCACTCACCGGCACAGGCACGGAAGCGGGAGCCATGTACAGGCAGGCAAAAGCTCTAAATGCCTGTAATACCTCAGCAATTTGATCTTTTAAAAAAAATGAGTTCAGAATGTTGAAATATAAGATCTTATGTTTGTTCAAAGGCTGTCTGTCTGCTAGACAGAGGTTTCTTATGTGCGATTCCGCCTCTTTTCCCCGAGACTGCCCTACCTGAGCTGCCTGGTCAGGGAAGCGCCATCCCCCTATTACTTAATGACAGTTGTTGTTATTATTAAGTGCCTTCCAGTTGGTGCTGACTCACAGCAACCCTGTATAGAGTTTCCAAGGAGCAGTTGGTTAGCCTGAACCACCAATTTTTACTTGATCCACATCTCACAGAAGAAACTAAAATCCTAGCCTTCCCTGTGGCTAGGTATGGCCAGGGGACCACGTTCTGGTCAATCAGATGTAAGCTAAAATACTGTTGTGACTTCTATAATCAGTGTCTTTAAAGAGAGGGTGCATGCCCTTTTTCTCTTTTTCCTTCCTTTTAACTGAAATCCTTCAACAGTAATCTTGGTTCAGAAGGTAACCTTGGAAATGAAGACAGCAAATTAGAAAGACTGTGTTTCTGACATTTCAGAACCACGATTCCAGACATACTATCTCTGTGAAAAACTGAAATTTTATCTTGTTTTAACTCACTGTTCGTTTGAATTTTGTTTTATTACACTAAACCTAAACCCTAACTCTAAAAAAAAAAAGGAAAAGGAAGTTTTCTAAATACCAGGATTTTAAAAATTTTAAGTATATAAAATACACTGCAAAGTTAATGTGTATTATATTTAAATATAGTATATGTCCTTAATCAAGACTAAAAAAATTTTAAGTAATTCAAGAATCAATTACACCAAATACTCTCAAAAGAGTATAAAAACAAAAATGCATTACCAAATACTGCCCGTGGGTCCTATACACTTGGACTGGGATTAAAATTGTGATTCTTGTTCATTAATGGTCTATCATAATGACGACACTGGTACACAGAAACACATTAGGAGGGATAGGCAAAATTATTCTATGCAATGAAGCACAGAAATGAAAACGGAGGTTATTTTCAATAATAGGGAATCCTCCATAGTCCCTTTTATCTTAATAACCTTGTGTCAATCATTTTTCATAACTTTGTTTTTTATCTTTCTGTAGAAAAGAAGTTTATAAAAACCAATCCCCATTCTCACCTATTACCTTGCTAAATTTTGAATTCTATCCACCAATTTACCTAAATCTTACATTAGGCACAAAGATTGCAGAGTGCCTTTATATTCAAAACCAAGTTCCTTAAAAAGGGCAAATATTCCACACTAAATTCAGGAGGATTTCCACTTGTCAAGTCCTGAGTCACATGTAACATTTGGCTCTGATGATTTCAAATACAATAGCATGAATTTGGCAACATTCCAAAAAAAACTTACTGCATTCTGGACATCTGTATCTGGGCTATTTCCTTCCCTTGGGTATAATCCAGTCTTTACTAGTTCAAGTGGTAACCTCTTGGAATTACTTTTTATAATACTTTTTCTAAATGCAATTTACCATTCATGTATCTCACTAGGTTCTATTTTTAAGGCAAAAGCCTAAAACATGTAGTCTTTATTGGTGTTACTCAGGATTAGAAAAGAAAAGATCACAGGAAGTTTCCTATATTCAGATATAATAAAATTGTAAGAGATGATTCCTATCAGTCAACAATAGGCTGACAGTAGTTTTAATACAGACATCAAAAACTTAGTCCATTTCAGCTAATGTTGATGGAGGCACAAAAGATCCACGGTAGTGGTTCTCAAGATTTTAGCATGCATTACACACATTCACCTTTTAAAACACAAACTGTCGGATCACACACTCCATTTTTTTTATAAAACAGGTCTCAGACAGGGTTTAAAAATTCATTTTTAAATATTTCTAAGAACTGCTGATGCTTCTAGTTTTGGAACCACACTTTAAGAACCACTGATGTACATTAACATGAAACAGGCAATAGCAGCAGAAAGAGGGATGTACAATACAGAACCCAATCACAGCTTCAGTACTTTCATTAGTAATTAACCTCTTCAGATACCCGTTCTAAAAAACATCCACAGTAATAATGCTTAGTTCACAATAACATTATCTAACAGAAGTTTAATGTTCTTTTAGATTGCTGGCATAACAGAATCCAAGATACCCAATTTTTAGTATAACAATATAATGTCTTTTATAACCTATTAATATTAAAGCCAAAGTTGAAGTTTCAGACTGTTAACTTCACTCTGTTCCATAGCTACAGTTTTTACCACTAATCCTGGCTAGCTGCCTCATAAAACATACCAAGGGTCACAAGGGGAATGGGTAAGAATGTGTGATTGGACACAAATCCATCATTACTATTGGAAAAACAGCCCCAAAGCAAATATATTACCAACATATCAAACTCCAAGACTGAATGAAATCTTGTAACAAAATATGCTTTAGCAATCTTGATACTATATAAGGGGCTTCAAAAAGTTCATGGAAAAAATCCATTATCTTTTAATTCCATTTTTCCATGAACATTTTGAAACTTCCTTATATGTACAGTCCCTTTATTTTTTTTAATGTAAGTTAAATGTAATTATGGAATGCTCATAAATGCTGATGAATTTAGGGACTAGAAATCAACTGATTAAACAAAAATAGTTTGGGCAAGCACATGTTGCCCAGAATAACCAGAGCATGAAAATATATGAAGGATAAAAGATATATACATTAAATAACCAACTACATGAATAAATTAGAAAGGGACCTGAATAATCAATAGTAGAAACTGAAAAAACAGGTATATGAGGAGGGGAATTAAATGTATGTATTCTCAAGATATATAGCCATAGGCACAGATAATGCAGCCAATAAAATTAACTCAGTATCAAGAAGTCTCATGGGAGAATAACTTCAGCTTGAACTTAAGGGCTGTAACTGGTCAACACAACCCTTTTAAGCCCTTTGAGAGGAAACAAAATCAGTGGTGAACATTTTGTCAACATTAAAAATAAAATAATTAAAAATTTTTATTAAAAATACACTGAGCACCTACTTGTTGTTGTTGTATGTGCTGTGGAGTCAGTTCTGACTCATAGCGACCCTATACAGGGTTTCCAAGGCTGGAAATCTCTATGGGAGCAGAAAGCCTCATCTTTCTCCCATGGAACAGCTGGTAGTTTCGAACTGCTGACCTTGCGGTTCGCAGCCCAATTCGTAACCACTAAACTGCCAGAGCACCTACTAGACACAGTCAAAAATGATCCATGAAATCCACCCAAAGAATACATTTTACAATAGTGTACAAACTTAAAAATGGAAAACAAGACTAAAAAGAATGTTGTTAAATGCCGTTCAGTCCATTCTGACCCATAGGGCTTCCGAGAAGCAGCTGGTGAGCTTGAACCACCGACCCTGCAATTCAAACCCACTTTGTAGTCCAGTGCATTAACCCACAGCACCACACCAGCATAGAATAGTAACAACTTAGTGTCAAAATCTGCTGTATAACTTATAATTTAAGGCTCAGGTCTAATGTGGCTATCACATATAGACTACAGTCTATATATACTATTACATCAAGAACCAGACCAAAACAAGTAAGAACAGCGTTGTGGAATATAACCAGATTATCAGCGTAGTGAAATGAATTTTTTTTCACAACTCTCTCTCTGCAGGGGTGTGCTGAAGTGAAGTTTTTCACAACTTACTCTACAAGAACATTATGAAGAATGGACAATAGCAAGATAAATAAGAGCCGCTGAACAGTCACCAAAGTAAGGCGATAATGAGTAGGATACATTTAAAAAAAAAAAAAAAACCTACTTTTTTAAAGACTACAAAATAGACAACTACAGCTGATTAGGACACTACTGTCCGTATATCATATAAAGAATAAAGCTGTTCTTTTATGACAAAAGGCATCAGGTCTATAATGACCAACAAGGCAAAGCTAGAAACAACAGCACCTTTGAAATGACTATAGATATATACCAAGACTCAACAAACATTTAAAGTGGACTACAATCACATAGCCTTTTATCAACTTCAATGGAGAGTGTCATTTTCAAAAACAATAAATAATAAGTAACAAATTGTAGGAAGATTTCTGTCCTTCCTACTTCCCCAAAGGGCTTCAGACGTCATACAAATTGTACCACATTTAAACATAACACATAAGATTTAAACTATGTTCAAATAGTAGAAGCACTTGTAGAAATTAAAAAGGAATAGACTGCCAACAAGCTGAGCCCTGGTAGAGTTTGGCAGTTCAAACCCACCAGCCAATTTGCCACCTTGGAACTCCTATGGGGCCATTCCACTCTGTGCTTTAGGGTTGCTATGTGTCAGCAATGGGTTATTTTGGGAATAAGGTTACCAACTTTAGTTATAAATTTGGCTTCAGTTTTTTGCCAAAGAGAAAGATGCAGTTATGTCTTTTTTTTTTTTTTTTCTAACAAAGTATCCGAAATTTTTTGCACATACAATTTTCCTTAGGGCTAAACTCAGCAGAAATGGATGCCAATTGAATGCATAAAAGATACACTACAAACAGTATTATTAACCATACAGTTGCAATAAACAGCAAAATCCATTCCCAAGGCAATTTACTAACTAAACATATAAAAACAGAAAACTGAAACAACAGGACTCTGGGATACAGGGATTGAGACATGGTTGGAATGGGGAAAAGGAGGGAAATAATGTTAAGATGCTTGGCTGTCTTTGGAATCTTGGTTTCTTTCCCTTGAACGCCATTATAAAATAGACACTGGAGAGGGAGAGAAAGACATAGCCAGAAATATCACCATAGAAAGCTTGTAAGTCCGTCTTCTGCCTATAACTGATTGGAATAGGCCTAAAATGGGGCTACAATGTGCCCAATAGGCCTGCAGAGCCTCTGCATTACATAAGACTATAGGTGGAATCCTGAACAACATCCAGGATCTTCAGAGGTGGGAAATTTCCACTTGAAAGGACAGGAGACCAGTCTGGCGCAGCTAGAGAATAGAAGATACTTCTTGAAAGAAAGACCAACAGGAAAAAAACAAAACAATATAGGCAGACTGACTGATCGCTGCAAGAACAGGCAAGTTGCTTGCCTAGGAGACATCAAGGCAAGTGGTCGGGCCCCCTCTTACCTTGATGCCCCTTTGAGACATCAAAGCAGAGCAAACCCCCTTCCAAGACTAAGACTCAATGGGAATACACACTCTGATTGGTGACCACGTTCGTCACCAATAAGGGGAAGTGAGGGAAAAACAGCAATGAAGCTAAACCCTACAACGTTCAATACACTCCTACAAATCTGGGTGGAGACCTGATTGGCCAGCAGTGTGGCACTCTTGGGCCCAGAGTCAGTGACATAGCCACAGAGGACTAGAGTGGAGAGTGAAGCGTCCAGCTGATAAGAAGAGAGGGCATATGCACAAGAACACCCACACTTGCAGATAATACCACTGGCTTCAATGACTGGATGGTCAGAGCTCAACTAGAAGAAGAAAGAAGAGGAAAAAAAGAGTAATCTGATACAATTTGAAGAACCTGACCTACACCTATGGATACAGTAGCTCAAAAGAGGAAACAAATCTTCACAGCAAGGATCATTCCCACCCCCTGCATACACAGAGTAGACAGGCAAGGGCAACTTGGACATTGGCTACCCAAAGTGGTGGGGCTACAAAGGCAAGTGACTGGCTTGCAAGCTTTCAAGAGAGAACCTACATTCAGAGGGCATGGAGGAAGGTAGAATCTCCACTGAGTAGTATCCAATCTGTGAACCTACATTCAGAGGGCATGGAGGAAGGTAGAATCTCCACTGAGTAGTATCCAATCTGTCTAGGCGGGGCTGATGAAAGGAAATGCAGATAGGTCTCTAGTGATACAATAGTGAATAATTGTTATCAGGACTGATTGTGAAGGTTGGGAATGTAAAGGTGGACATTTTGTAGCAAGGAGGGGACTGATTAACTTTGCAGTCTAGGAGCTGAGGTCCCTGGGACAATCAAGGGAGAAGAGCAGAGAGCAGGACCCTACCCAGAGAAGCAGTAATGCCAGAGATGGAGGGCAGAGTCGATGACGTGGAAAGATGGAGCGGCTGGAGACTACACCCAGAGAGGGAGAAGGGCTGTGTGCTGAAGACAGGGGCAGGCTTGCAGGATATACCCTTTGGTTAGTTGATGATACATGCAGGGGATTGTAACCATGGCAATAAAATGATATACAATAGGATGAATGTAAAACTAATGTTCTCCCATGTAAACTATCACATAATTCACAATAAAATATTTAAAAAAGCAAAAAACTAAACTACATTTAACTAAGACATTTCTGCAAAAGGATGAGGTAATCCAAACATCTATATTTTGCTTTGTTTATAGATTAATAAAACCAAAGTAAAAAATTTACACAATGTAGGCAGACACAGGTATTAGAACCATGGTTCCTAATCCTGTGGATTCAAATCCCTATGATTTAGTATTAGTACGAATCGGGCTGCAAACCTCAGGGTCAGCAGTTCAAAAGTACCAGCTGTTCCGCAGGAGAAAGACGAGGCTTTTTGCTCCCGTAAAGATTTACAGCCTAGGAAACCCTGTACAGGGTTGCTGTGAGTCGGAACCGACTCCATGGCACACAACAACAATAATAAGTTTAAAATTAAGCTTTCTATATACTGTTGGTTAAAGAGAGTGCTATAAAAAGGTATGATTATTTCAAAATATGAACGAATCTAGTAGAGTGACTTCTATACAAGCAGACATTTGATAAATAATATTTTTCTTTCAGAGTAGAGAAAGAAATATGACTCCCTAGTTTCCCTATTTGTGGAATTAAGGAGTCATGTGGTACTGCAGGTTAACGCACTGGAAAGTAAGGTTGGTTTGAACCATAGGGTAGGCGATTAAGGCTCACCAGTCACTCCTCAAAAATCTTATACAGGGTCGCTATGAACAACATTTAACAACAACAACATTTTTGTCCAGAGAGGATAGGATTAACATACTATAATCAAACTTCTTTCAAAGTCTTATGTTAGTAACTTAATTTTTTGTTGTTGTTATGTGCCGTGGAGTCGGTTCCGACTCATAGAGACCCTGTACAGGGTTTCCAAGGCTGTAAATCTTTATGGGAGAAGAAAGGCTCCTCTTTCCCCCATGGAACAGCTGGTAGTTTCGAACTGTTGATCCTGAGGTTAGCAGCCCGATTCGTAACCACTGCGCTACCACGAACTCCTTAATTTTTTTATTAGGAAGTTAAAATACATATATGAGCTTCTAACGAAAGTTGCTGACTTTCTCTTTAATTAGGAAATAAATCTGTTTAAGCCAGTTTTGTACACTGGTCTGTAATAATAAGAGATGTTATTTACTGACTATAATTTCAAAATATATAACAAAGGCTATCTGTAAATAGAATATCTTAATTGACGACAGTGCATTACATACTGTCATTAAGATAGTGACAGAATTTTTGAGCTGCAAGGGACTTTACTGATTTTCTAGATTTGTTATTAAGTGCCGTCCAGTGTTAATCCTACAGCGCCACACCAGGACCCCGATTTTCTTGACAGGCCCCCTTATTTTAAATGATGACTTAACTGTGGAGTAGAAAGATTAAGTGATACAGCGCACATCCCTAGATGAGCCAGGGACTTTAGAGCCAGAGCCTCATGATTTTCAGTCCTAGGTTCCTTCTAAAACATTGTGCTGCCTCCTGTAGTTCTAAATGCTCACCCTTGGATGAGATGACTCCTTGCCTCATTTATTTTCTTCATATTCTATTCTGAACTACTGTCATTTGTAACTTTCACATATTATTATTTTCCAATCTGTTTTCTGAATGAGGGATCTTACAACTGAGCATGCAAATGCTTGTCTTTATAACTTTCACAGTAATGACTAATTTTCCAAAAAAAAATTTTTTAACTTCTTGAAATAAATGTAATGTATATAACTGAATGCAAGCATACATTCTTCTCTCCTGGATAATTCAATCTAGGATAAGCACTGGACTTCTAACTACAAAGTAGGTAAGTGCAGCGGTCAAGTCGGTTCTGACCTATAGCGACCCTTATAGGGTTTTCAAGAAGCAGCTGCAGTGGCGAGCTTCAGCCACACCTTACAAACACTGCATAAAGGTCGTTCAGAGTCTGAACTGACTTGAAGGCGCTGCAGGATATGCATTGGACCGCAAGGTCGGTTTGAACCTAAATGTCAGAGGTTCAAACGCGCCAGCTGCTCCTTGAAAACCCTAATAGGGTGGCTATTAGTCCGAACCAACTCGAAGGTACTTTATAATAACAACAATGTATGCATGGGCTATGTTAAGAGCTGGGGGTATGAAAATGATTAAGATACGATATTTGCCCTCAAGTAAGCTTATAATCTACTTAAAAAGATAATTAAATCATGATTAAGGACTCTGAAAATGGGGGGGAGGTACGATGCTTACATTTAGAAATAATTTAATAAAAAATCGTGGTATCAAGCTAGTGATACCCCAAAATCACCAAAAGGAAAAAACTAAATAAAAATGCCAGAACCATATTTAGCAGAAGGGCCACTTCATATCATTAGAGGTGGCGAAGAGGACAGAAGGGTGGGGATGAAAAGATTTCATTTTCACACCACAGTTTAGCATGCGTTAATGCTCAAATAATGAGACCACTTTTCAATGGACAAGGACCTGATTTCATTGTAGCTTTGTAACATTCACAATTACTTAATCCAATTGTAAATCACTATTTTACAACCAAAGTAAAACAGTGCACCCAAAATACGTCTAGATGATATTCACAAATGCTGCATATGACTAAAGTCATCCTCAAAATCTCAGGATAAAAATTTCATCTGGTAGAAGGAAATGACAACCTGGAGAACCTATAGCCCAACAAAGGTAAAAAATCACCACTCCAGAATAAGAGCTACTCAGATTCCTCGACACAGATCTTCAGTGGAAAATTTTAGAAAAAGCAGCAGAGAACATTTTTATTTGCGTATTTTTTAAAAGTTGGAGAAAGATGAAAATTAGAGCGAAGGGAAAAGCGTGCAAGAGGCAAGGAAGTGATGGGACACAGGAAAGGGTTGGGCAAAAATCAAAAACGAAAAAAATAAAGACTAGAAAATAACTGGAGAATGGGATAAGAAAGTGTAGTTAAGAATGAGAAAAGCAAGGAGGAAATGAAAAGGGGGGAAAAGTGGGGGAAGGGTTGTCTACAACAAGATTTAAGAGGGAATGAAGAAAAACAGAAAGAAATGAACTAGGGGCTACCTCGACAGGGGAGAAAACTACAAGGGTACACGAAAGATCAAGAAGGCGCTAAAGCAGCAGCGAGTTTTAACCTCCTTTTTCCCAGAGAGGGAGGAAGAAGTGGTTCCGTTCCCAAGTCCCAGGGAAAGAATTCCGGAGCAGCATTCAGGAGCCGGAATCTGCAGGCTGAGGCGCCAACTAGTCGGTCCTCGTCCCCGCTCCATCCCCCTAGAACGAGAAATGGGGCGGGGCCCGGGGCGTCCCGATTACCTGGACAGGGAGTCCACGCTGGGCGGTCGCGCCGCAGTCGGCTGGGAGCCAAGACTCTCGCAGCTGGAGCTCTTCTCCA
The DNA here is from genome assembly GCF_000296735.1 of Chrysochloris asiatica. NCBI lineage: Eukaryota > Metazoa > Chordata > Mammalia > Afrosoricida > Chrysochloridae > Chrysochloris > Chrysochloris asiatica. The sequence continues at coordinate 2,260,860 of NW_006408526.1, forward strand.
TGGCGCGGAGCGGGTCGCTGGAGGGAGAGGCTGAAACGACCTCCGCGATTGAGGGGCGGGAAGAGCTGAGGGCGGAGTGCTCTGGGCCGGGGCCGCTGTCAGGCGAGCGCCGGTCCGGGAGGGAGACCGGAAGCGGCCATGTTCCCCCAAACTGCACCGCGCCCGGGGGCTGCCGGGGAGCCGGCGGACCCCGCGGCGCCCCCCTCACAGGCTGGCCTGTACGCCCAGCGCTCCTACGTTCCCGCCGCTGTCTCTAGGCGCGGTGAAAGGGAGGTGACAGTTCCCGTGGTGATGATCCTGAGAGTCGGCAGGCGCTAGGACTCTGGAAGAAGAGGAAATCCTAGAAATAGACGAGAGGAATAAGGAAACACTCTGGGACGTAGGTCTCTAGAGACAGAAAAGGACAAGGATCTGGGACCCGGGGATGACTGAAGCTGTAATGTGGGAAAGGTCAAAGAAAATGAGATAGCAAGGAGATGAGATGAGAGGAATGTGGGACAGATAGTAGGAAGAAGGGCCTCAGAAGGGACTTGGAAGTGAGGAGACAAAGAGGGAGGAAGAGGACAAAGGGGATATAAGGGTAAGGATATTGGAGATGCGAGGGCAAAACGTTTTATCCACCAGATAGGTAATGAAAATAATGATTGTGCAGTGACTGGATTATGTGAAGACAGTGCTGGAGTCCTAGGTCTGCAGTTCAGGCCTCCCCTTAGGAAACCCTATACAAGCCAACATTGACTCCATGGTATTTAACAATAACAGCTGAGGTCCAGTTGGACATGGTTCCAAATCCTGCCTTTGCCAGTTACCAACAGTGTAATTCACAGCACTGAACATCGACTACTTTATAAAATAGAAGAATAAGCTCATAAAATTCTATGAATTGACACATGTAAAATACTCTGCATATAGTAAGCGCTCAATAAATGCTATCTGTTATTACTGCCTGCTTCATCAGGATTGTTAAAATGGAATGGATTAATGTATACTGTATAAACAATTTTGAACAGAATTTCAGTAGTTGGTAACTTATGAGAGGAAGATACAGGAAGGGTGGCAGAGAAGTTAAAAATGTTTGGTAGGAAAAGGGTAATGGGAAAAGTTTCCCACAGATAGGAAAACTCTTAATGCTCATCTTAACATTGTCTCTCCACCCTGGCCTCCACCCCACCCACCCCATTTCTACCCAGCATTGGAGAAGGGGCACTAGAAAAGAACCTCAAACTATTAACGGAACAGTGTGGCACATTGAATGGATTGTGAGGTTTGAAAGTGCTGTAGTGAACAAGAATTTCGCCATTAATACATTGTCCATGTAAAGAGGTATCGAAAAAGAAATGGAAGGAAACTGATAAATAAGTAAAAAGCATTCTACACTTGAATACAGTGGTGTTGTATAGAGGACAAACTTCTAGAGATTTTTCCTGCCTTCTCACATTCCTAAGCAGTGCCGGAAGGGAGGGTGGAAGGATAGAACTGTGATAAGAAAGCAGGAACTGGGTACAGAGGAAATGCTTCTGCTGGTAATTTTCTGTTACAAAGGACACAGGAAGGATGAAAAAGGACACCATGAAGGAATTTTTCTGGCTGAGAATGAATCCCAGTTATCTCTTGTATGGGATGTAAATTATGCAAAGGTTATTTCTGTTTTAAAAATAAATAAATACAATGAAAATGCTTCCTTGCTAAGATAAATATAATTACCATATTGATTTAAACTGGATTTTACACTGTTGATGTTTTAAAGAAAATCTTAAGGTTTTTAAAAAGGCCAATGAAACATTAACTTGTTTGTATAGTTACAGCACAACCTACCATAGTTGTGCTCAAGGTAACCTAGAAAACCAAAAAAACCCACTGTCAGCAAGTGGACTATGACTCAGTGATCCTGTGTAAGACTTACTTCTAAGGTCATAAATCTTTGTGGGAGCAGAAATTCTCATCTTAATCCCATGGACCTACTATTAAAGCTCAAACCACCAACCTTGTGGTATGTGTGAGTATGTACACTCACAGCTATAAACTGTAGACAAAAAAAAAAAATACTACCTGGTCTCCAGAAAGTGAAAAGAGATATTTAGGGGAAGTAAAAATTTGAAAGAAATGACCAAACTAAAATGAATTTCCCATCTCACTAGCTTGGACCCTATGTTAAATGGCATCGAGTCAGTTCTGACTCCTAGCCACCCTATATAGGTCTCCCAAGGAGTAGATGATGGGTTTAAACTGTCATCCTTCAGGTTAGCAGTCCAGTACTTATCCTACCACACCACACCAGGACTACGTTTTGTTGTTGTTATGTGCCATGGAGTCGGTTCTGACTCATAGTGACCCTGTACAGGGTTTCCGAGGATGTAAATCTTTACGGGAGCAGAAAGCCTCATCTTTCTCCCGCGGAATAGCTGGTAGTTTTGAACTGCTGATCCTGAGGTTAGCAGCCCGATTTGTAACCACTACCAGAACTCACAGACCAAAATTGCAGTGCAGTGCAGGATGGGAAAAATCCCATAGAAAATGTTTTTTTCTGTCTGAAGAACCAGAAAGAATTCCAAAAAAATATCCAGAGGAAGGGAATCCTGGTAACGCTGTAGGATAAGCACTGGACTGCTAATCAAGAGGTCATCCATTGAAACCCACCAGCCACTCCACAATAGAAAGATGAGACATTCTGCTCCTGCAAAGATTTACAGCATCCGAAACTATACAGGATTTCTATGAACTGGAATCTACTTGCTGGTAGTGGGTTGGTAGGGTTTTAAACTCTATGTGAATGATACCTTAATCTCTGACTAAATTCTGTTTTGATTTGAATAGCATGGAAACAGAGTGTCTTAATAACCTTGTACTGCTGAAACACAAATACCACAGGTGATTGGCTTTAAAGAACAGAAATTGTCTCACAGTTCTGGAGGCTAAAGTATAAGTCAGAACCTCAGCCATGTCAATTCCTTCCTTGTCAGTAGCCCTAGGTGTTCCTTGGTTCCTTGGCATTCTGTGGTTTATAGATGATTCTCACTTTGCATCTGTCTTTCCCGGATATACATTTATAATTTAGGAGTGATTAGGTTTAGAATCCACCCTGTGCTGGTATGACTTCATTAATATAATAATAATAATAATCCCTTTCCTGATATGATTACATCCATAAATACAAATTTCAGGAATTCAGTACATATTTGGGAGGACACAATTCAATCCACAATGCAGACAATGCAAGTAGCCCGGATAAAAGAAGCAAGATTTAAGCTGTTACCAAGCAAGAATTTTCACTTTGCTCATAACCAAGTTATTGTTCTGCTGAAACAAAAGCATCAGTATTTTCCAGTGAAACATAACATAATCCAGGGACTGTACAACATAAGATTCATATTGACCAGAGCATAATCCAAAATTACTTGACATGCAAAATAGCAAGAAAATAGAGCTCATTATTAAAGGAGAAGATAACAGAGGAAAATGAAGGATGACTCAGATGTTGAAATATCAGATGATGACTTTAATAGTCAGTGAAGTAAAGGAAAATACACTGTAATCAATAAAAACATGATTTTAATATTCAGTGCAGTAAAGGAAAATATACTGTAATCAAAAAGATAGACACACTTCAAACCTGCAACTAAACCCACCCCTGGGTATAACCTTGCAGCCTAACAACAGGCCTATAAAGTAAACAATAACACTCATGAGGAACATAATTCCCCAAACAATAACCATAGGAGACCAAAAGGGCAGCATTTGTCTTCAAAACAAAACTCATGAGGCAGAAAGGGTCAGGAAAGCAAGGCAAATAGAAGGAACCCAGGGGGGAAGTGGAAAGAATGTTCTTACCTGTAGCAGGAATTGCAACTAATGTTACAAAATAAAATGTAAAATTTATTGAATTAAAAAATGATTTGCTCTGTAAACTTTCACCTTAATCATAAATAAATTAGTAAAGCTCAACAGAAAAATTGAATATAGAGTAAAATGAAAATTTTAGGAAAAATATAGTACCTGAGATAAGCAATTTTATGGTTATTAGTTAAGAGGATTATTATTATTAATATGCGGTGTTAGTTTAAATATCCCAAAGTCACATGAAGGAAAATAGGGACTAGAGCTTAAGTCTACTTCATAAACATCGTACTGTGCTTCCTCATAAATGACTCATGTAATTCACACAACGAGTTAAATGTTCATAGAGGATGGATAATAAAATTTTCTTTGCTATAATATACTTTTAGAAGATGCTTGGTTAAATTCCTTTTTAGCCTGTAAGTCCTCTGGTGCTCACCATATAATTAATACTCCCCTCCACCAGTTTCTGGGAAACAAATGGGATTGACAAATTATGTTAGTATATTTAAGTAAATCACTGCAATTTTCATTCGTCCTTCAAAGAAAAACAATTTTACAGAATTTATTGCAACAAAAAGAACAAAACATGCATGCAAGATTTGTATAAGTAACCTCCCTGTAAGCATTTTTTACTATTTAACATTGCTTGTAAAGAACAGGGACGCACTGCACATTGACCCCCTCCACGGAATTGTAATCTTCCACAGGGAAAATAACAACAATGAAAAATCAGGACTTCCAATTTCTGATAAGATGGTAAACTCATCTTTCCCCAACTTAATTCTTGTAATCATGTAGGAAGGAGCAAGAGAAACACTGAATCTAAGAAAATAACATAAAACCTGTGAACAGTTTGTTGAGAGACAGGAAGTGACTGAGTCCCTGTTGATTTTCTGCAAGGCAGAAAATAAGTGACAGTCCAGCATCAAAGAAGGGCCTGATTACCACAGGGTGGTGCTACAGTCAGCTGAATGGGGAGGACTAACAAAAAAATACATACAGATGACCGGATGTTGTATGTTTCCATATCTTCAGCTGCCTCTCCTGTGTACGTGGTTACAACCAAGGGAGACTTAGCTCTGAGAAGAGAGCTGCTGCCTGGGCAGAGGAACAGGGCCTTCTTAGTGGGCAAGGTTGCCTGATTGGTGGAAGGATTGCAAATAGGCAGTGGTCTAGTCCAGGTAGTAGTGCCAATGAGGGCAGTCTCCCAACTGTCCCTAAATTCACTAGGATAAACACAAACTAGGGCATAGGCTTTCTCCAAAATATACATTAGCAGTCTATTTGGTTGGAATTGCAAGGAGAATATGAGCTTGCAAGGGGAAAACATTAAAAATCTAGGAAAAGAAGAAGACCCCCAACAAGATGGATTGGCCAAGTGGCAGCATCAATGGACTCAAATGTGGCAACAGTAGTGAGGTTGGCCCAGGATCAGGCAATGTTTCGTTCTGCTGTGCATAAGGTCGCTATGAGTCGGTGCCGACTCAATGGCACCTAACAACAACATGTAGCACAATGGCTGTAAATGACCGAAACAGAGCATAAACTATACAAAACCTATGCAAAATTAATAACCTATACAAAATGAAGTTTGAACAAATGGGTGACATGTACCTTCAAGTTGGTTCTGATACATAGAGACCCTGTATAGGGTTTCTGAAGAGCAGCTGGTAGATTTGAACTGCCGACTTTGCAGTTAGCTATAGAGTGCTTATCCTACAGTGCCACACCAGGACTCTATGGGTACCATATAAATTTTAAATAACCATAAACATATGTTTTTAAAACATGTAGGCTTCTGCTACACGAAGTAGGGAAAAGATGTCATAATAAAGTCCAAAGGAGCTTTGATGGCATAATGGTTAATGACTCAGATGCTCACCTGAAGACTGGCATTTCAAACCCACCAGGGGCTACCGACGAGAAAAGGCCTGGTGATCTGCTCCCTATGGATTGTTGCTATATTGTTGTTGTTGTGAAGTGCCGTGAGTCAGTTCCGACCAATAGAGACACTGTATAGGGTTTCCTAGGAGTGACTGGTGAGCTTGAACCACTAGCCTTCTAGTTCAAACGGCTTTTCAGTCTGGCGCATTAACCCACAGTGCCACACCAGGTATTGTTGCTGTAAGTGCCATCAAGTGGGTTCCAACTCATGACAACCCCATATACGGTTTCTGAGGAGCAGCTAGTTGAGTTGATTTTGCTGTTGTTGTTGTTGTTATGTGCCGTGGAATTGGTTCCGACTCATAGCGACCCTACACAGGGTTTCCGAGGCTGTAAATCTTTATGGGAGCAGACCGCCTCATCTTTCTCCCGCGGAACCGCTGGTAGTTTCGAACTGCTGACCTTGCGGCTCGCAGCCCGATTCATAACCACTACACTACAGTCCAGTATTTATTCTATGGTGTCACGCCAGACCGCTAAAGATTGTTGTTAAGTGCCATCTAGTCAGTTCCAACTCATAGTAATCCTATATAGGGTTTCCAAGGGACTGGTTCCTCCTGATAATATGTCCAAAGTATGAAAGACAAAACTCTGGCCATCCTGGCTTCTAAGAAACATTCTGATTATACTTCTTCTAACACAGATTTGTTTGTTCTTTTGGCAGTCCATGGTACTTTTAAATTCTCCTCCAATGCCATAACTCCAATGCATCAATTCTTCTACAGTCTTCCTTATTCACTGTCCAACTTTTGCATGTATATTAAGTTATTGCAAATATCATGACTTGGGTCAGGTGCACCTTAGTCCTCAAACTCACATCTTTGCTCTTTCGACACTTTAAAGATGTCTTGTGCAGCAGATTTGCCTAATGCAATATGTCATTTGATTTATTGACTGCTGTTTCCATGAGTGTTGATGGTTGATCTGAGCAAAATGAAGTCTTTGACAACTTCCATCTTTTCTCCAAATATATGCATGTTGTTAATTGGCCCAGTGGCGAGGATTTTAGTTTTCTTTACATTGAGATGCAACCTATACCAAAGACTGTGGTCTTTGATCTTCATCAGTTAGTATTTTAAGCCCTCTTCACTTCCAGCAAGCAAGGTTGTATCATCTGCATATCACAGGTTGTTAATGAGTCTCCTCCAAACCTCATGCCACATTTTTCTTCATATAATTCAGCTTCTCAGAATATTTGCTCAGCATACAAATTGGATAAGTATCATAAAAGAATATAACTCTGTCACACAACTTTCCTAATTTTAAATCATTAGGTGTTCTCTTGTTCTATTCAAATAACTGTCTCTTGGTCTATGTACAGGTTCTTCATGAGCACAATTAAGTGTTCCAGAATACTCATTCTTTGCAATGTTGCCCATGATCCATACAATTGAAAGCCTTTGTATAATCAATAAAGTATAGGTAAACATCTTTCTGGTATTCTCTGCTTTCAGCCAAGATCCATGGGACATTAGTAATGATACCCCTCGTTCCATGTCTCTTCTGAATCTGGCAGAACCTGTGGAAGTTCTCTGTCAATGTATGGTTGCAGTCATTTTTGTATTATCTTTAGTAATACCACACTCCTTTGAGTCACCTCTCTTTAGAATGGGCACAAATACGGATCTCTTCCAGTCAGTTAGTCAGGTAGTTGTCTTCCAAATTTCTTGGCATAGATGAGTGAGTGCCTCCAGTGTCGCATCAGTTTGTTGAAAGATTTCAATTGGTATTCCATCAATTACTGGTGCCTTGTTCTATGCCAGAGCCTTCAATTCACCTTGGACTTCTTCCTTTAGGATCATTGGCTCTTGATTATATGCTACCTCTTGAAATGGTTGAACACCTACCATTTCTTTTTGGTACAGTTGCTCTGTATAGTCCTTCTATCTTCTTTTGATGCTTTCTGCATCATTCAATATTTTGCCCATAGAATCCTTCAATACTACAAATTGAGGCTTAGTTTTTTTTTTTCAGTTCTCTCAGCTTGAGGAATGCTGAGCATCTTCTTCCCTTTTGGTTTTCTAACTTCAGAGCATTGCACATTTTATTATATAGTAGTTGAAATAAAAATTCAATAGATGACTTAAATGAAAGAATAGATTCAGTCAAAGAAAATTAGCTTGAAGTTAAAGCAAAGCAAGACTCATGTAAGGAACCATAAAAGGAATATACCAAAAACAAACAAACAAACAAAAACCAAAGGACAGAAAAACTGTAAGCATCAATATAATCAGATACGTGAAAGAGGAACAAAAAAGTATCCACATCAATATAATTAGATATTTGGAAGAGTAAAAATTTATCATGGTATCATTATCAAATATTTCCTAACAGAAAGATGAAAAACTACCAATTGAAAGTACTCACAGAATTAACATCAAATCTCTTAATAGTAGCATCAATTCCAAGAAATTAATAGTGAAAGATGTTCAGTGAAAGACTAAAAAATAGATCCAAGTTATAATTTTATATTGAGTTAACCTGTCATTGAAATGTGAGAAAAAATGTATAATTTCTCAGGTATCCAAGTCTTCAGAGTGCTCGTCCTTAAATCCCTCTTTGAAAGCAATCTGAAATAAATCCTAAGACAAGAGAATTAAGTTTAGAAGGTGCCTAAGACATATGGCCCAGGACTGGGCAGTGTTTCGTTCTATTGTACATAGGGTTGTTATGAGTCGGTACCAACTCAATGGCACCTAACAACAACAATAAGACATATGGAATGGAAGAGAGGAAGTTAGCAGGAAATGTGAGTGTCCTAAGAAATTTAAGGGAAAAAGAACTGTTATCAGTGAACTTTCACTTGGTTATGCTGTCATACCAATCCCCAAATTTCAATAGCTGTTCCAGCTAAGTTTTATTTCTCACTCTCATTAAATGTCAGATGCATTTTGGTTGTGATTATGGTCCATGTATCATCTTCTTTCTAGGATTCAAGATGATAGAACATGTAGATATTAACAAACTGAAAATGGTAACACAACCACCCAATGACTCAAAGCTTCTGCTCAGATGGGGTACACATCACTTTGACATTCCATTGGCCAATGTAAGTTAGTGGATCGAGAAGCATAATTCTTCACAGGAAGTGACCTTGTAGTAATGGGTCTAGTAAAGACAGGCCTCAAATATTTTGTAGCAAAGTTTTTTTTATCCATTCTTCCATCAATGGCCATTTAGGCTGTCTCCATCTTTTTGCTGTTGTGAATAGTGCTACAATGAACATTGGTGTGCATTTATCTCCTCATGTTCTGGTTTGTATTTCTTGTGAATATAAACTAAGTAGAGGGATTGCTAGATCATAAGATATTTCTATTCCCAGCATTCTAAGGAAACACCATACTGCTTTCCAGAGTGGTTGAACCATCTTATAGTTCCACCAGCAATGTAGGAGGGACCCCGTCTCTGCATTTCCAGCATTTGTTGTCTGTTTTCTTGAACTTCACCTGTTAATGCTGGTGTGAGATGATATCTCACTGTTGTTTTGATTTTCATCTCTAGTGGCTAATGTCCTGGTATGGCACTGTTGTATAATGCACTAGACCATAATGTTGGTTGGAACCACAAGGTCGGTGGTTCAAATTCATCACCGGCTCCTCAGAAGGCCCTATACAGCCTTGCTATAAATCATAACCAACTCAATTGTTGTTGTTGTTGTTGTTGTTAGGTGCTATCGAGTTGGTATGGACTCATAGCAAACCTATGCACAACAGAACAAAACACTGCCCGGTCCTGGGCCAACCTCACAAAATGTTGCCACTTTGCCATCCATCTCACTGGGATTCTTCCTTTTTTTCTCTGACCCTCCGCCTTACCAAACATGACATCCTTCTCCAGTGACTGGTGCCTCCTGACAATATGTCTGAAGTATGAGAGATGAAGTTTGGCCATCCTGATCTCCAAGGAGCACTCTGGCTGCACTTCTTCCAACACAGATCTGTTCGTTCTTTTGGCAGGCTGTGGTACTTTCAATATTCTCCAACACTATAACTCAAATGCATCAATTCTTCTCCAGTTTTCTGTATTCACTGACCAACTTTCACATACATGTGAGGCAACTGAGATGGGTCAGGTGCACCTTAGTCCTCAAGCTGACATCTTTGCTCTTCAACACTTTAAAAAGGTCTTGTGCAGCAGATTTGCCTAATGCAATACATCGTTTGATTTCTTGACTACTGCTTCCATGAGTATTGATGGTTGATCCAAGAAGAATGAAGTCCTTGACAACTTCAATCTTTTCTCCATGCTAAGAATGTTGTTTATTGGTCCAGTGGTGAGAATTTTTGCTTTCTTTACATTGAGATGCAATCCATACCGAAGGCTGTGCTCTTTGATCTTCATCAATAAGTATTTTAAATCCTCTTCATTTTCAGTAAGCAATGTTATATCATCTGCATATTGCTGGTTGTTAATGAGTCTTCCTCCAATCCTGATGCCACATTTTTCTTCATAGAACCCAACTTCTCGGATTATTTCCTCAGCATACAGATTGAATAAGTATGGTGAAAGAATACAACCCTGTCACACAACTTTCTTAATTTTACACCATTCAGTGTTCTTATGTTTGAACAGCTGTCTCTAGGCCCATGTACAGATTCTTCATGAGCACAATTAAATGGTCCAGAATACTCATATTTCGAAGTGTTGTCCTTAGCTTTTCATGATCCACACAATCAAAAGCCTTTGTGTAATCAATAAAGCACAGGCAAACATCTTTCTGGTATTCTCTGCTTTCAGCCAAGATCCATCGGATATCAGCAATGATATCCTTCGTTCCACGTACTCTTGTGAATCCAGCTTGAACCTCTGGAAATTCTCTGTCAATGTACGCTGAGCTGTTTCTGTATTAACTTTAGTAAAACTTTACTCGCATGGGATATCAAAGATATTGTCCAATAATTTCTGCATTCTGTTGGGTCACCTCTCTTTGGAATAGGCACAAATACGGATCTCTTCCAATCAGTTGGCCAGATAGTTGTCTTCCAAATTTCTTGGCAGAGATGAGTGAGTGCCTCTTGTGCCGCCTCTTTCTTGAAAGATTTCAATTTTTATTCCATCAATTCCTGATGCCTTGTTTTTTGCCAATTCCTTCAATGCACTTGGAATTCTTCCTTCAGTATCATTGGCTCTTGATCATATGCTACCTCTAGAAACAGTTGAGCATCAACCATTTGCTTTTGGTACAGTGACTGTGTGTATTCCTTCCATATTCTTTTGATGCTTTCTGCATCATTCAGTAATTTGCCCAGAGAATCCCTCAATAATGAAAGTTGAGGCTTGAATTTTTTTCTTCAGTTCCCCCAGCTTGAGAAATGCTGAGCATGTTCTTCCATTTTGGTTTTCTGATTCCAAATCTTTGCACATTTCATTGTAATATTTGACTTTGTCTTCTTTAGCTGACCTTTGAAATTTCTGTTTAGCTCTTGTACCTCCTCATTTCTCCATTTGCTTTAGCATCTCTACACTGGAGAGCAAGTTTCATTGTCTCTTCTGACATCGAATTTGATCTTTTCCTTCTTTCTTGTCTTCTTAATGATTTTTTCTTTCTTCCTGAATGATGTTCTTGATGTCATAACTCTTCTGGTCTTTGGTCTTTAGTGTTTAATCTATCAAACTGTTCTTCAGATGATCTCTAAGTTCATGTGGGATATATATTCAAAGTCATATTTTGACTCTCGTGGACTTGTTTTCATTTTCTTCAGTGTCAGTCTGAATTTGCGTGTGAGCAGTTGATGGTCTTTTCCACAATCTGCCCCTGGTCTTGTTTTGGCTGATTATATAGAGCTTTTCCACCAATGTAGTCAATTTGATTTCTATGTATTCCATCTAGTGAGGCCCGGATGTGTATAATCGTCTCTTATGCTGTCTAAAGAAGATATTTGAAATGAACAAATCATTGGTTTTGCAGGATTCTATCATGCGATCTCCAGCATCATTTCTATCACCAAGGCCATATTTTCCAACTACTGATCCATCCTCTTTGTTCCCATCCTTTGCATTCCAATCAACAATAAAGATCAATACATCTTGATTGCACCAACTCAATAGCACTTAACAAAAACAACAAATGTGGCTAATAATTGTGAACATTTCTTCCTATGTTTGTAAGCTGCTTGAATGTTTTCCTTGGTGAAGTGTATGTTCATGTCCTGTGCCCATTTTTTAAATGAGTTGTTTGTCTTATTTTTTGCAGAGGTGTTGTCATTTCCTGTAAATTTTAGAGATTAGTTCCTTGTCTGATATGATGTTTCAAATTTTTTTTTTTTCTGAATCTGTGGGCTCTCTTTGTACTATTTTGCTGAAATCTTTTGATGCACGTAAGTTTTTAATTTTTAGTATGTGCCAGTCATCTATTTTGTCTTCTATTGTGTTCGTGTGTGTTTCCCCCAATATTTGATAGTCTATGCATGCCATGTATGAGAGCTTCTAAGTTTGTCCCTATTTTTTCATTGATAACCTTTACAGTTCTGGGATTTACATTTAAGTCTTTAATCCATGTTGAGTTAGATTTTGTATATGTTGTGAGATATGGGTCATTCTTTTGCTAATAGATTTCCAGAGGTTTTTTTTTACTCATGATTACGGGGTTTATTAGGGAAGTGACAGGGTACAATTTAGGATCAAAATCAACTCAGGATGCATCAGTTCTCCAGTCAGGAATGCCTCTTGTCTGCCATAATGCAGGCACACCTCACTCTTGTCTGCAGCCTCTCAACCCTGTGGTCCCTTGGCCTCTGCCTCAGCCCATGGGCCTACAGCCCCCAGCTGCTCTGTTTCTCCACAACACCACCTCTTCTGTCACCTCTGCCTTCACCACTGTGGTCACTATTTTTCTAGGTAGAGGTCTCACACTCCACTCATGTTCTTCCTTCCTGATGGTCCTGGGATCTTTTGTCTTTGCTTCCGAGATGGCTCCTTTAAAACCTAGTGGGAAGGCAAAACTAACCAATCCCAACCTTAGAGTCCTGTACACTTTATTTGCATGTTGTTGTTGTTGTTATGTGCCATGGAGTCAGTTCTGACTCATAGCGACCCTGTACAGGGTTTCCGAGGCTGTAAATCTTTATGGGAGCAGAAAGCCTCATCTTTCTCCAGTGGAACAGCTGGTAGTTAAGAACTGCTGACCTTAAGGTTCACAGCCCGATTCATAACCACTACACTACCAGAGCATGGCACCACTGGATTACTTGGTGGGAATTAAGAAGATTTTGGATAGAAAAACCATATCAAGTAAATTCAAGGTACCACAGTGTAGTAGTTCTTAAACATGAGCATGTGTCTGAGGCTTGTGGAGGGCTAGTTCTATATAGATTCCTGGACCTTATTCACAAAGTTTCGGATTCAGAAGTTTTGTCTGAGACCCACTGCCACTGACTCAGAGAAACCCTCTTTGACACAGTAAAACTGCCAAATCAGAATTTATAGGCTAACCTTAGTGGAAGCTGATTGCTACATCTGTCTCCTGCAGACCCATTAGTGGATTTGAACTGCTGACCTCTCTGTTAGCAGCTGAGCCCTGAATTCAGGGCTCCTGTCATTCTAGCTGGGTACCCCCAGAATTTCTAGCCACCCACCACGTGATTGATACTTTGGGTCCACTTAGAAAACCACTGAGGTAGCAAATGCTTTCAGTACTGTGCACAGACTCTACTTGAAGACAACAGAGACAGATGAATCCATGCAGGGTATGGCCTCAACTTAATCACCTCTGAATCCTGTGAAGGTCAGCAGAGACAAGGACCAAGAAAGCACAGACTCAGGAGGAAGCAGCGTATGTGCAGATCATCAAGGAATCTAGGAGAGCTGGTGTCAAAAACTGAAACTAGAACCTTCGCTCAGAGCAGACAGAGAGAGCCTTCACCTACTGCCAGCACTCTGAATCCAGATCTACCTCCTCAACCGTGAGAAAATCAGGCCGTTATCCTCCACAGTGGCTTGCTTGGCGCTGCCCCCTTTCCAGGCAGCCCAGCCTCCTTACTCTTATTCACCTAGTTTTTCAGGTCTCTCATAAACCACTTTCCCAAAGATCTTTAGAGAACTCAACTAAGACCTCAACCCACTAACAGTTACCTCAAGATTTCCCAGATGGTGATGTAACCCAGGTATCAAAGATAAAGGCTAGGCAAGAATAGAATGCTTCCTCCTTAGCCCAGCCTTAGAGGTGCAGGTCAGTGGTAGCTGTGGGACCCACTGGACATCCAGGGCAAACAGAAAGCCACACCCAGACAGACTGAATCAGCTCTGGGCACAAGCTCTGGGCACAAATGGGGATCACATTTGCAATTTGAAAACCATTCCATTTCTGCTTCAGAACTCTTCACCTTGCTGCTATCCTTTGCCAATGGCCTTTTTTTTTTTTTAATGTTTTATTGTGAATTATGTGATAGTTTACACGGGAGAACATTAGTTTTAAATTCATCCTATCATATATCGTTTCATTGCCATGGTTACAATCCCCTCCATGCATCATCAACCAAAGTATACCCTGCAAGCCTTCTCTCCACCTCCCACCCCCCACCCCCGGGTCTCGGTCTCAGTCTCGGTCTCGTCAGCATACAGCCCCTTTCCCTCTCTGGGTCTAAAGTCCCCAGGTGCTCGATCTCTCCACGTCATCATCTCTGCCTCCATCTCTGGCATCTGGTCGTTCTGTCCTTTTTTGAAAGTGATGTATTAAAAGCTCCACTATTATTGTAGATTTGCCTATTTCTTTCTTCAGTTCTATTAGCACTTATCTATTTTGAGGTTCTTTAGTTGAGAGCATAGTTATTTATTATGGTTAAGTCCTCTTGTTTAATTGACCCTTTAATCATGAGATAACATCCTTTTTTATCTTTTATGTTGGTTTTTGCCTTAAAGCTTATTTTATCAAAGATTAATATTGCCACTCCTGCTTGTTCTTTATTGCAATTAATTAGTGTGACATAGTTTTTCCACCCTTTAATTTTAAATCTATTTTTGTCTTTGTGTATTAGGTATGTCTCTTGTAAACAGCATTGAAGCAACCTGCTTTTCTGATCCATTCTGCTACTGTCTCTTGACTGGAGCTTTTAATCCATTGATAGTCAGTGTAATTATCGATAGGTATGGATTAATTGCTGTCATTTTGCTGTTTGCTTTTTGTGTGGTGCTTCTGACTTTTTTGTTCTTCATTGCTGCTTTTACCCCATTTCCCCCCATAGGTGATGTGTGTGGTCACCAATCAGAGCGTGCATTTCCGTTGAGTCTTAGTCTTGGAAGGGGGTTTGCATTGAGAGGACCTGGCCACTTGCCTTGATGTTTCCTAAGGAAGCGATTTGTTTGTTCTTGTAGTAACAGTCCATCTGCCTCCATTTTTCATTCAGGTCTTCAGATAGGGCTTTTGTAGAACAGACTTGGGTGTCTTTGTCAATATGATTGGTTGTATGACATCATGTCAGTTCTGACTCAGTGACCCTGTATAGAGTTTCTGGGAGTTCTGGTGTGGCACTGTAGGATAAGCACTAGATTGGTAACCACTCCTTGGATACAGGGTTGCTGTGAGTCAGAACCAACTCAGTGGCACTTAACAGCAACAACAACATGGGGTTTCTGATGATGCAAATCTTTATGCAAGCAGAAAGCCTCACCAGGGCTTATTATATAATTACCTCAAATATTTGGTCTTCTAGTCAGCTCTACAACCAAAGATTTCTTCTTTTTTTCCATTTATATCTTTTTGCATCAGTGTCACCAGAGCTTATCAATACTATTGATTTTTTCAGAATCAACTTTTTGGCTTCATTGATTTTTCTCAATTGTTTTTCTGTATTCTGTTTCATTATTTTTTGCTGATTTTTATATTTTCTTTCTCCTGCTTATTTTGGGTTCCATTTGCTCTTCTCTTTCTAGTTTCTGTTTTAGAAATTTTTTTATTTATTTGCCAAATATTTCTTCTAGAACAATTTAATGCCTGTGAAATTTGGTATCTGCATTGATCTGTGAGACCTGATAACTATTGTAAATAGCAAAGCATTTAAAATAAAATAGTTGTTGTTATTGTTAATGTGTCATGGAGTCAGTTCCAACTCATAGTGACCCTGTACAAGGTTTCCAAGGCTGCAAATCTTTACGGGAGCAGAAAGCCTCATCTTTCTCCTGCGGAACCACTGGTAGTTTCGAACTGCTGACTGTGAGATTAGCAGCCCAGTTCGTAACCACTGTGTTACCAGAGTTCCTTAAAAGTAGTAGATGCCTATAGAACCATGGAACTGATGAAAGAGTAGGCTTTAGATAAGACCTTCAGGAATGATTCTTTGAATGACACAGACTTTCCAAGGGAAGATCATAAAAATGAAAATATTGCCATTGGAACTGCTGTAATTACTCTATACAAGTCACAATCCAGAGGTCACAAAGCAGAAACCATTAAGTCTAGCAATCAGCCAAAACAGCAAATAGATGACATCTCTCTCAATTCAAGGAGTGCAGTGGCTCTGTAAGATAAGCACTGGACTGTGAACCACAAGGTTGGCATTGGAGCCTACCAGCCACTCCTTGGGAGAACGATGAAGCTTTCTGTTTCCTCAAAATGTACAGCCTCAGAAACTCTGTGTTCTTGTTGTTGTTAAGTGTGGTAGAGTCAATTCTGACTTAAAGTGACCCTGCATAGGGTTTCCAGCTGGGGGGTTTGAACCACTGACCTTGTGGTCAGCAGCCCAGCACTTATCCTACAGCACCACACCTGGAGTTCCTACACAGGGTCACTATGTGTCAGAACCAGCTCCATGGCACTTAACAACAAGCCTCACCTCTAGTTTCCAAGTCTTTCATGAATATATGTAATTGACACAATTCACACCCAGAATCCTACATACAAGGAATTCTAAAGAAAAAAAAAGTATTTTGTAGCTTTTCAGCTTCTGAGACCAGGAAACCAGAGTAGGAAAAGGCTTTATAGGAAGAAATCACTCACTAGATAGTTGTTATTGTTGTGTGTCTTTGAATCAGTTCTAACTCAGCGACCCTGGGTAGGGTTTCCATGAGTAACTGATGGGTTTAAACTGCTGGCCATGTGGTTAGCAGTCCAGGGTTTGTCCTAAGCTCCAAATCTATTATTTCTGGATGGGAAAGGCAAAACACAATATGAATAATAGTGGTATTAAATGGTCTCCCTTGTAGGCATATATATGTATATTATCCTATCACAGATGGCATTGTATTTCAACACAGATCTTGAAATGCTTTCATTTTTCATTCTAGGCATAGTAAACCATACGATTTTCTGATTCAAATGCCCAGTACTAGTCCATTTCAGCTCATTAATGCCTAGGATATTGATCTTTTTGTGTTCCATTTCATTTTTTCATGACTTCCAATTTTTCTAGGTCCGTGCTTCAGACATTAGGATGTTTGCAGCTGTTTCTTTCCATTCTGAGGTATACTCCACTAGCAAATGAAGGTGCTGAAAACTTTGATCCTTCCATGTTATTAAGGGCAACTCTATTTTGAGGAGGCAGGTCATAGTTTGTGTGCCTTCCAATCTTCAGACACCATATCAGACAATGCTCTGCAGCTATTTGTGAGGTGGCTAACCTTTTAGAAGTAGTTTGTCTCTCCTTCTTCCTAGTCTGTCTTAGTCTGGAAGCTCCACGGAAACCTGCCAATCATGGGTGACCTTGCAGGTATTTAAAATACCTATGGCATAGCTTCCAGAATCACAGTAGTACACAAGCCACCATAGTAAGACAAACTAGCAGCGATGGTAGAACTTAGAAATTGGGGATCATAAACACGTCAGGACTAATATACTCAAATGATTTTTAACTTTTAACACAGCCTTAAAACAAGATTAAAAGTAGAACAGACGTTATAAGCTGACTGATAAAATGATTTTTTAAGTCTATTTGAACATTCTAGTAGCATAGTGGATTATGTGTTAGGCTGTTAACCACAAAATCAGTAGCTTGAATCTATCAGCTTTCCTGTAGAAGAAAGATGAAACTTCCAACTCCCATAAAGATTTCATCCTCAGGAACCCTAAACAGTGTTGCTATAAATCGGGAACTGACTTAATGGCACACAGCAGCTGCATCTTTGAGCATATGACTGCTTTCAACCCTTTCATGACTCGTGGGTCTTACAGTGCTCACCTACATTTTCTGTCTCTGGGGTTTAGTGGGAATCTGTTATCCTACTTCTAATACCTGTGTGTGGCTCTGCAGGATAATGCACTGGACCACAATGTCGGTTTGTACTGCAAAGTTGGCAGTTCAGACTCACCAACCACTTCTCAGAAACCTATACGGGGTCACTGTGAGTCTAAATGACTCCATGGCACTGAACAACAACATACCATCTGGTGGGGGCCTGTGTAACTGGATGAATTTGAAGAAATGAATCTTTTTCCATTAGCACCAGCACCAGAGACCCCTAAGGACATATGTGTCTCACTGTTGTTGTTGTTGTTGTTAAGTGCCGTTGAGTCGGTTCCGACCCATAGCGACCCTGTATAGGGTTTCCGAAGCTGTAAATCTTTACGGGAGCAGAAAGCCTCATCTTTCTCCCGCGGAGCAGCTGGTAGTTTCGAACTGCTGACCTTGTAGTCCGCAGCCCGATTCGTAACCACTATGCTACCAGAGGTAATATGAATTATATCAAAATTCATATTACCTTTAATTTTTGTTTTGATTTCATGCAAAATGCCTGCCATTGCTGAAAACACCTGGTTTCAACAAAAAATTCAAAGCAGAAAATAATTTGGTCTTGAGAGGATTGAAAATATTTACTGAAGATTTGGAAAGCATCTGGTTAACCTGTTACCACTGAGTTGGTTCCCACTCATAGTGAATCTTATAGGATGGAGTAGAACTACCCCATAGAGTTTCAAGGCTGGACCACATATGGAAGTACACTGCCGCATCTTTCTCCAGCAGAACTGCTGGTGGGTTCAAACTGCCAACGTTTCGGTTAGCAGTTATGCAATTAACCACTACTGCGCTACCAACAGTCTTTATGTTCAGAAGATCTCAACATTTGTTATGCTAAGATTTCCTCAAAGATTCCTCAGGCTGCTATGCTCACAACCTTATCTTGTTTTATGCCTCAAACCACAAATGTAGCCTTTTAAACTACAGCTATCAATGCATGATCCCTCAAATTCTTACTTTCAAGAATTTAAAGCATTTTTAAATGCTAGGTAGTTTCTCATACTCTGGACTTGGAATCAGCTGAACAGAGGTGGATTTGGTTTTTGGTTTTTAACCAAGTCTCCACAATGCTTGAATCCAATTATATTTCAATAGTAGGAAATATTCATAAAGTGGTCTTCAAATTTAGAAGGCAATGGGAACAGAAGCATTATTTTATTGGAAAAATAATAGACACAAATGAATTTTCTTTTCCAAATCTGGGTTTTCTGAATGTAGGACCACATGTTTTAACTTTAAAATTGAAAATAATTTGAATACATGTCTCTAAAGTGTAACATGTCTTAACATGTTTTGACGCTATAAAATAAAAACAAATAAACACATGTACAGTATTTTATTTACTAATAACTCACATCTGGGGTTAATTAAATCAGGATATCCAAATCCATTTTTTAAAGATGATCAGTTTTTCTCTAATGCTACATACAATGCATATCACTGTACAAGTAAGTTTTTAAGGAAGGGAAGAGTGCTATGGAATATGCCAATGTGTCATGCCCCAGCTGAGACATCTGTGCACACAATTGACATTCACAACTCCCTGGCACACATTATTTTAGAAATCTTTGCATATTTAGCTTGCAAACCCCATTATTACCGTATTTTAAAGAAGTGAAACTTTTTTTTTCAAATATTATCCACTGCCTTTGAAATGTTAAAATGAAAGTCTTTGAAATGAGTTTTGGAAAAAATCTTGACTAATTCACATCATCATGGACATGTAACACTCAAATGAATTCACTCAGTTACTGCCCTTTAACAACTGGTTTTTTTTCTCATAACCTTTAAGTATTTGTAATTCTATTATGGTATAACTACAGTGCCTTCTCTATGAATATACTTTCTGGATTAGATAAGGAATGAAGAATCTTTTTTTCCCCATAAAATAGCAGTCATCTGGATTGAATTGCCAAAATGTAATCCTTGTATACAGTCTGTATACAAGTTCCTCATGAGCACAGTTAAGTGTTCTAGAATACTCATTCTCCACAATGTCATCCATAGTTTTTCATGGTCCACACAAGCAAAAGCCTTGCGTAGTCAATAAAGCACAGGTAAATATCTTTCTAGTATTCTCTGTCTTCTCTTTGACGTTTTCTATTCAGCTCTTTAGCTCACTTCTTCCATTTGCTTTAACATCTCTACACTGGAGAGAAAGAAAATTTCAGTCTCTTCTGACATCCATTTTGGTCTTTTCCTTTTTCTTAAAGACCTTTTGCTTTCTTCCTGTATGCTAATTATTCATGTCATTCCACAGCTCTTTTGGTCTTCGGTCATTAGTGTCAAATTAATCAAACTTGTTCTTAAGATAATCTCTAATTTCAGGTAGGATATATTCAAGGTCTTATTTAGGCTTTCCTGGACTTTTAATTTTCTTCAGCTTCATCCTGAACTTGAGCAATTGACAGTCTGTTCCATAGTCTGCCTCGGCCTTGTTTTGGCTGATGATATGGAACTTTCCCACTGTCTCTTTCCAGTGACGTAATCAGTTTGATTCATCTGTATTCCATCTGGTGAGGTCTATGTGTATAGTCACCGTTTACATTGTTTTAAAAAGGTATGTGCAATGAAGAAGTCATTGATTTGACAAAATTCTATCATGCAATCTCCAGCATCATTTCCATCACCAAGGTCATATTTTCCAACTACTGATCTTTCCTCTTTGTTTCCAACCTTTGCACTGTAATCCCCAGTAATTATCAATACATCTTGATTGCATGTTTGATCAATTTCAGACTAAGGAATTTGGTAGAATTCTTCAATTTCATCATCACTGGCTTTAGTAGTTAGTTTTATTAACTGGTCTTCCTTGTAGGTGTATGGCTATTATCCTATCACAGACTGCATTGTACTTCAGGATAGAGCTTCAGATGTTCTTTTGGATGATGAATGTGATGATACTCCTTTTCAATTTGTCATTCCTGGCATAGTAAACCATGTGATTGTCAGATTCAAAATGGCCAATACCAGTCCATTTCCAGCTCAGTAATGCCTAGGATATCAATCTTTATGCTTTCCATTTGTTTTTTGTTTTTGTTTTTGTTTGTTTTTTAACTATTTCCAATTTCTCTAGATTCATACTTCATGTATTACATGCTCTGAGTATTAGTTGATACTTGCAGTTGTTTCTCCTCATTATGGGTTGTGCCCCATCAGCAAATGAAGGTCCTGAAAGCTTTACTCCACTTATGTCATTATGGCCAACTATACTTTAAAGAGGCAGCTCTTCCCCAGTCATATTTTGAGTGATTTCCAGCCTGAGGGGCTAATTTTCCAGCAGTATATCCAACAATGTTCTGGTGCTTCTTCATTATGTTTCAATATCCAATATTCTGATGCTGATACTGTTTCACTGCTATTCAGAAGATTTTTAGTGACTAAATATTCTGACTAAATGTTATTAATTGATCTTTGAGTTATGCCCCATCAGCAAATGGAGTCCTGGTGTGGTGCTGTGGGTTAATGTGCTGGACTGTAAGGCCGATTGTGCAAGCACACCAGCCGCTTCTCAGAAACCCTAGACAGGGTCGCTATTAAGTTGGAACTGACTCAATGACAGTTAACAACAGCTAATATTCTGAAATAGTCTGTCTCTCCTTCTTCCTAGTCTGTCTTAGTCTAGAAGCTCAGCTGAAACCAGTCCACCATTGGTGACTGTGTTGGGGTTTAAAATATTCATGGCATAACCTCTAGCATAACAGCAACACACATGCCACCACAGTTCAACAAACTGTCAGACGAGTGGTGACTAGCAGACCAGTACTTTAGAAGAGCTTTATGTTCCAATTCCCAGAGGTAAGGATTAGGCTGACATTTATGATAATCACTCTCTTGCTTTTCTTTATAGTTATATATAAAGAGAAGGATCATGTATATCCTTACACACTATCTTTTTGTCTTTTTTGTACTTTAAGCAAATAAAAGCAAACTGTATGTGTTTTTTTTTTCTGTGACTTAACTTCTTCCACTGAATATTATGTTGATGTGTTTAGCTTATTTCCTTCTACTACAGTGTAATGGACTTCTGGTGTGATACTATAGGATCAGCACTGGACTGCAAACCACAAGGTCGGCAGTTCAAACCCACCAGCTGCTTCTTGGATACCATAGGGTCACTATGGCACTTAGCAGTAACATCAACTACAGTATAACATTCCATTTTATGATTTTACCTCAATTTACCTATTTGATAGGAGCTCTGCTGTGGTGCTGTATGATAATCACTGGACTGCTAAGCACAAGATAAGTGGGTTCAAACTCATCAGTTGCTCCTTGAAAACTCTTTACAAGTTCGCTATAAGTTGGAACGAGCTTGATGGCATTTAACTGTTTAGAGAGTTACTGGTGGCTCAATAAAGCAATTGACTACTAATAAAAAGGTTGATGGTTTGTACCACTTTAGATGTACCTTATAATTAAGACCTGGAGACCTGTTTCTGAAACATCTATGGAGTTGTATTCTACACATATGGGGTGGTAAAAAGTTGAAATGACTTGATAGCAACTAGTAACAGCTGTTGATGGACATTTGAGTCTAACTTTAGTTTATTCCTCCAAAGTAGTCCCTAAGACAAAGATCTGAATAAAAGTAGCTTTTTGTGAGGTGAGCCAGGAAGTGCTCCACAGAAGTGAGGAAGTGAAACAGGGAAGGAAGAAAAGTTGATGAGCCCTGTGTTGATGGACCACTATGAACAACTGGGGCATATTCCTGCTGGTGACTCTGAAAGACAGTATGAAACACAAATCAGGATTGACCTACTGAAGGAGGAGGAACTGAAATAGTTATCCACCAATTTCTGTACTAAATTGATTGAAGTGCCACACCTGGACTCCTTTAAATAGATTGTTGTTGTTAGGTGCCATTGAATCAGTTCCAACTCATAGGAACCCTATGCACAATGGAACAAAATACTGCCCATTCCTGTGCCATCCTCACACCCATTGTTACACTGGAGCTCATTGCTTCAGCCACTGTGTCAATCCATCTCATTGGGGATCGTCTTCCCCTTTTTCGCTAACCCTCTGCTTCGCGGATCTTCCACTTTACCAAGCATGATGTCCTTCTCCAGGGACTGGACCCTCCTGATAATCATATCTAAAGTATGTGAAACGAAGTCTCATTATCCTGGCTTCCAACGAACATTCTGGCAGTACTTTTTCCAACACAGTTTGTTTTTACTTCTGGCAGTCCATGGAACGTTAATATTCTTCTCCAACACCATAGCTAAAAAGCATCAAATCTTTTATGATCTTCATTATTCAATGTCCAACTTTCACATACAGATGAGATTATTGAAAGTACGAAGGTCAGGTGCACCTTCGTACTCAAAATGACATCTTTGCTCTTGAATACTTTAAAGCGGTCTTGTACAGCAGATTTGCCTAAGGCAATATGTAGTTTGATCTGTTGACTGCTGCTTCCATGAGTATTGATTCTCTGCATTCGGTCTAGATCCATCTGACATCAGCAATGATATTCCTTGTTCCACGTTCTCATCTGAATCCAGTTTCAACCTCTGCATT
This sequence comes from Chrysochloris asiatica, assembly GCF_000296735.1. Lineage (NCBI taxonomy): Eukaryota > Metazoa > Chordata > Mammalia > Afrosoricida > Chrysochloridae > Chrysochloris > Chrysochloris asiatica. The sequence goes on from NW_006408526.1 coordinate 2,284,331, forward strand.
TTCCTGTCAAGGTACTATTGCAGCCATTTAAAAATTATCTTTAGTAAAATTTTACTTGCATGTGATATTAATGATACGTTGTTGTTGTTGTGTACCATAGAGTCAGTTCTGACTCATAGCGATCCTGTGTAGGGTTTCCAAAGAGCAACTGGTGAGCTTGAACTGCCAACCTTGAGGTTCAAACTGACTTTGCACTACTGCACATTAGACTGCAGCACCATACTAGAACTCCATTAATGATATGTTGTTGTTGTTGTTATGTGCCGTGGAGTCGGTTCCGACTCATAGCGATCCTGCACAGGGTTTCCAAGGCTGTAAATCTTTACTGGAGCAAAAAGCCTCATCTTTCTCCCATGGAACAGCTGGTAGTTTCGAACTGCTGACCTTGAGCTAAGCAGCCCGATCTGTAACCACTATGCTACCTGAGTTCCTTATTAATGATATAGTATGATGCAAATAATTGTGGTTTTATTGTGGTGCTGTAGGATAAGCACTGGACTGCTAACAGCCAAGTCAGTGGTTCAAACCCACTATCTGATCCTCAAAAACCCTATAAAGGGCCGCTTAACCACAACAACGTTATTTGTACAAAGTTTTTGCCTTATTTTATACACTGACTGGGGCTTCCAAAAGAACTCTGAGTAGGAGTAATGACAACGGATATCTTTGTCCACTTTCTGTACATTTTAAACAATAATAAACTAATTTTGTATTTCTGGGAAAAACCCAACTTGGTCATAATATATTATGTATCCATCTTCTTTTGAGGCTTCTTACATCATTCAATATTTTGTCCATGTTGTTGTTGTTAAGTGGCATTGAGTCAGTTCCGACCCATAGCAACACTGTATAGAGTTTCCAAGGAACAGCTGGTGAGCTTGAACCCCTGACTTTGTGGTTCAAACAGACTTTGCAGTCTAGCACATTAACCCACAGTGCCACACCAGTACTCCATTTTGTCCATAGAATCAATCCTTCAATATTGTAAACCGAAGCTTGAATTTTTTCCTCAGTTATTTCAACTTGAGAAATGCTAAGCATGTCCTTTTCTTTTGTTTTTATAACTCCAGGTCTTTGCACTTTTATTATAATACTTTACTTTGCCTTCTAGAGCTGCCCTTTGAATTTTTTTATTCAGTCCTTTTAGTTCATCAATTCTTTCAGTTGCTATAGCTTTTCTTCATTCAAGTATATTTTTGATGTCATCCAACAACTCTTCTGGTCTTTGGTCATTAGTGTCTAATACATCAAATTGGTTCTTGAGGTAGTCTCTTAATTCAGGTGGAATATGCTCAAGGTCAGAGTCCTGTTATGGCACTGCAGAATAACCACTGGACTGTTAGTCACAAGGTCAGCAGTTCAAACCCACCAGCTTCTCTTTGGAAGCTCTATACAGTGTCACTATGCATCAGATGGACACAACAAGAACAACAACATGCTCAAGGTTATATTTTGTCACAGGTAAAGTGGTTTAAGTTTTTCAGCTTAAGTTGGAACTTGCATATGAGCAATTGATAGTGTGTTCTGCAGAAGCCTCTGGATTTGTTTTGGCTGATGATTTTAAGCTTCTCCATTGCCCCTTCCCATAGAAAAAAATCTATTTGATTCCTATGTATTCCCTCTGGTGAGACCCACATGTGTAGTTACTGTTTATGTTGTTGAAATATGTATTTGCTATGAATAAGTTGTTAGTTTTTCAAAATTCTGTCATGGGATCTTCAGCATTGTTTCTGTCTTAGGTTCAGTTATCTAGAGAAACAAAACTTGTGATGCTTGTGTATGTATATATAAAGAGAGCTTTATAGCAAGGAAATGGATCACATAGCTGTAGAGGTGGGCCAAGATTGACAGGTCAGACAGTAGGCAGACAGGTTGGAAAATTAATGTTCCAGGCTGCTGACAACTCTCAGGATTGGCAGGCAATAGAATAGGTCACTGTTTCAAGTCTAAAGAACTGAAGGTCTGATGACAACACAGATACAAGATCAAGACCCCACAGAAAGCAAGTAATCTTTGCCTGAGTGTCCAATATATTAGAAGCAGTGCATACCCCCAAGGAAATGTCCTTTCAGTTGATTGGCTGCTCATAGCAGATCTCATCATGGGGCTGATAACATGATACTAGAGCTCATCATGGAGATGACTATGTCTTAACTGCCAAACAACTGAGAATCCTGGCCCAGTCAAGTGGACACAGAATCTTAACTCTCACAGTTTGTATCACCAAGGCCATATTTTCCAACTACTGATCCTTCTTTGTTTCCAACTTTCACATTCCAATCACCAGTAATTATCATTGCACTTTGATTGCATATTTGATCAATTTCAGACTACCCCGAATAAATTGATAGAATTCTTCAATTTCATCATTACTAGCTTTAGTAATTACTGTGTAAATTTGAATAATAGTGCTATTAACTGGTCTTCGTTGTTGTTAAATACCTTTGAGTTGGTCTGACTCATAGTGACTTTGTTTAGGGTTTCTGAGGAGCAGATAGTGGGTTGGAATTGCTGACCTTGTGTAGCAGTCCAGGGCTTATCCTACAGAGCCACATCAGAACTCCTAGTAGGCATATGGATATTATCTTCCCATAGACAGCATTGTACTTCAAAACAGATCTTGAAATACGCGTTTTGCCAATAAATGCAATGCCATTCCTCTTCAGTTTGTCATTGTTGGCATGGTAAACCATATGATTGTCCAATTTTAAATGGCCAATACCAGTTCATTTCAGCTCATCAATGCCAAGGATATTGATATTTATGCATTCTATTTCACTTTTGACTGTTTCCAATTTTCCTAGATTCATACTTTGTACATTTCATGTTCTTATTATTAACAGATATTTTCAGATGTTTCTTCTCATTTTGAGTTGTGTCCCATCTGCAAATATTTTCAGATGTTTCTTCTAATTTTGAATGGTGTCCTGTCAGCAAATGAAGTTGTGAAAGCTTTGCTCCATCATGTCATTTAGGGCAAGTCCGCTAACCATAGTGTCAGCAGTTGAAATCTGCCGGCACCTCCATGTGAGGCTTTCTGCTTCCGTAAAGATTTGCAGTCACTATGAGTTGGGACCGACACCATGGCACACAACCAACACCACCACAACCTACTTTGAAGAGGCAGTTCTTCCCCAGTCATATTTTAAATGTTTTCCAACCTGAGGGGCTCATCTTTTGGCACTATACCAGAAAAGGTTTGTCTTCTATTTATAAGGCTTTGGGTAACTAACCATTCAGAAATGATCTGTCCTTTCTTCTTCCTAGTCTGTCTTAGTCTGGAAGCTCTGCTGAAACCTATCAGCCATGGGTGCCTCTGCTGGTATTTCAACTATTGGTAGCATAGCTTCCAGTATCATAGCAACACACAAACCACCACAGTGTGACAAACTGATAGACGAGTGTTGTAACCAGCATACATAATAGAATACAGTTCCTTAAATATTCTATTATTGCTAAACTACAAATATTTTCAATATTTATTAGTTTTTTTTTTTTTTTCATTGACACATGATTGCTTAGGTTGAGTTTTGCTTTTTAAATTTCCAAATGAATGGTATTTTCTAAGTTATCTTTTGAAATCCCTTCTCTCTTAAGTGAATTATGGTAAAGAAAGTATGGTCTATATACTACTGATCATTTAAAGTTCTGATGTGGCACTGTAGGTTAAATACTGGACTGCTGAGTGCAAGGTTGGCAATTCAAACCCACCATCTGTTCCTGTTGATGTTAGGTGTTGTTGAGTCAGTTCTGACTCACAGTGATCCTATGCACAACAGAACAAAATACTGCCTGATCCTGCACACCTCCTAGAAAACCCTATACAGGGTCTCTATAAGTTGGAACTGACTCAATAGTACTTAACAGAAGCAACAATAATTGATGGCCTATAATGTTATTGATTTTCATGAATATTCTATGCACACAGTAAAAAAATATTTTCTAGTCACTACGTGTAATATTCAATTCATTTTGATGATTTCAGATTTCTACTTTATTTCTTTGACTATATTAGGGATAGGCATTTTATATTTGTTTATTATCTCTAGTAGTTGAAGATTTTGTAGTAAATCTGTTTTTTTGCTTATTCTCAATAATGCTGCTTTGTTTACTTATATATTGTGTGATTTTCTGGATAATGGATATGACACTGATTTTATTTGAAACTTTGGGGGATATTTTGAAGTTTAAGAGGATTTAAATGTATTTCTGCTTATTTCCTGAGGAAGCATTCAACTGGGTGACATTTCAAATAAAATTCTACATTTATGATTTTTCTGGGCACTCAAATTTGATGAATATAGACCAAAACTCATATGAATGCTTTCTTGTGGTTAAAATTCTTTGGGGGGTGACCATTTTCCCTTTGTACTGTGTAAGGTTTGAGACAAACACAGTAGGATTGATTTCATTTTCAAGGCTGTATCCCTTTGACTTGCCAGCTTTTTGTAAGCGATCTTTTTATTATCATCTTCATCAAGAGCCAGCCCTTGCCTAGATAACCTGTCCCCTGCAGCACATATAGTTGTTAAAGCACAAGTTCAAGAGCTCCATAGGGTTTCTGAGGGTGGAAACTTTACAGAAGGAGACTAAGTTACCTTTCTCCTACAAAGTGGCTGGTGGAGTTGAACCACTGGCTTTTGGTCATCAGCCCGAGGCTTACCCCATTGTACCACCAGAGTTCCTTCTCAAACACATTACCAGGTTAAAATGATGTCATGTGTTTTAAATCTCTTACATATGCCAGCTAATTATACTTAGGTATTTGTAGTGTTGCTGTTGTTAAGTGCTGTCGAGTCGTTCTGATTCAGAGTGACCCTGTGTAGAGTTTCTGAGGCTTTTGAATCTGAAGGAGCAGAAAGGCATTCTTTTTCTCCCACAGAGTGGCTGGCAGGTAGAACCACTGACCTTGTGGCTCACAGTCCAGTGCTTAGCATATGGAGCCACTGAGCTTCCCATCATGAAATAATATATAATAAATAAAGTTATAAATTGATTAAATGTAGTCTTTTTTTAATAGGGTGGGGCTCCAAAATAGTCCTTAAAAAAATGCTGATTTCATAAGTCCATTTTTCCACAGATTTTTGAAGATCCTTCATTTGAATACTAACAATAAAATTATTTTGTAAACTCTTTTTACATTGAATTACAATATTTACTGGGTATTATTAGTGACTGAGAGGAAGTCTTTTTCACTTTCCTCACTCTTTCCCTTTAATTACTACTTCATTCTCAAAAAAGTTATTGATACAGATTTACAAATACCATGATATTATACATAATATTATAGCGAAAACACCAGAATATTTGACAAAATCAGCGACTACAAAACTATTGGCAGCAACAAAAACAACAGTGTGCTTACAGCACAGCAGAGGAACCATGTGATTTGAGCATCCCTGTAATTGGATAATAATGGCAGCTCTGCATTAGATGGTTCAAAAAGCAAATTAGCATAGAGTTTTAGCCTTGTTTAGCTGTATTGGTAAGCGTAAGGAGCTCTGGTAGCATAGTGGTTACAAATCGGGCTGTGAACCGCAAGGTCCGCAGTTCGAAACTACCAGCTGCTCCGCAGGAGAAAGATGAGGCGATCTGCTCCCGTAAGGATTTACAGCCTTGGAAACCCTGTTCAGGGTTGCTATGGGTCGGAACCGACTCGACGGCATTTAAGTTAACAAACTAAGCTTACTAAAAATATTTTTGTTGTAATAACTAACTACCGGTATATTTTCTAAAAAGTAATGTATGCTGATATACGGCCCAGAAATTTTGTAGACAATCATTTGATATTGCCCCTCTGATAGTGTCATCTAGTGTGGCCCACATTCTTTTAGTGACACCTTTGTTCTCTGCCTTCTGTGCCTTGAGGGACATCTCTGTCAGCAACTGACTCTCCTCACCGGGTCTGGTTTCTACCAGCCAGGCCAACCACTGTTGCAGCATCTATTCAGTGATCCTGTCCCCTTGGTTTGGTCCCCTTTCATCCTAGGAGTGGTAATGACGTTCTTGCTGCTTGTGCATCTCTGCATGGCCTCATCATCCCCTCCTTATCTTCTCAGTGTGTCCATCACATACATAACAAGTTCCTTTCATTGAAACCTCTCTGGTAGAATAAGTAAAGTGGCTCTTCTTTCCCTGATCAGAAAAAAAAACTGATTCTTTTTGAAAAATCTAATCTACAGGCCCAACCTAAAGTTAGTGTAGGCTGGCAGAGAGATGTGAATCAGGAGATAGGACTGGTACCTGGGATAAATTTGATGCACTGGCCCCCTCCCAAGCACCTCCTAGAGGAAGGGGACACTTATCCTCATTATACAGCCAGTGGGTGTGCATTCTGGGGAAAGGAGGGGCTTTGAAATCTCTCTCCCAATTTGAATTGTTTATAGGCAGAATAATCTTCATTTTTGTTGTTTAGAAGGATGTGATCTATATGTGTTAAATTCTCTTGTAAATGGACCTGTTTATTAAAATTAGTCAAGTCTTGCTCCACAATTTTCTATGTATTGAATAGTTGGGCTTAGATTGTTGGTTCATCTTGACCTGGTACAAAAGAGTTGACTTCACCTTGGTGTGCTGGACTAGGAGGTAGAGAAAGTAAGCAGATGAGATTTGGATTGCCTCCCCACTGGGAGGGATGAGTGTATTTTGATTTTGAAATTGATGATCACGGGGAAAACAATGTTTATGAAAACAGGGCAGTCATAAAAAAGCGGATCGGTACTAGAGTAGAGCCATGGTAGTGCTGCAGGTTAAGCGCTGGACTGTTAACCACAAAGTCTGTGGTTTAAACCCACTAGCTGTCTGCTCAGAATCAACTTAATGGCAGAGGGACTAGACATTTTATGATTTTACTTCATATCTATTTTCTTTTTCTGGCAATATCAACTTGATTTTCCCTTGGAAAGTCACCTCTTCCCCACTGCCAGTTCACGTCCACCTCCAGATATAAGCATTTGACAATCAGAAGACTGCACCTTCCTTCCAAAATGATGGTTCTGAAATGGGCACATGCCCTAATCAGAATCTATGAGAAGAAGAGTCAGGTATTTTAAAGGGTGGCTTTTGCTCTTATGTTGTACTTGGCTCAGTGGCACCACTAAGAGGATGGGGAAGGGGGTGGGCACCGGGTAACACTGTCAGAGCGGATGACACCAAAATGATTGTCCATAAAATGTTTGTGCACTGTGCAATATGGGTACTGCTGGCCAGACACAGCCGGGCACTAATGCAGGAGGAGGAGGCAGCTGAAGGGTACTGGGCCCCCAGGCCCCCAGCAAGCTGCTTTTCTACTGGGTGATGGAAAGACTCAAGGTGATTCTAGATGCCATCCCCCTACTGGTAGATTCTGTGTGGTCTGGTATGGGAGGAGATCCACAGGGAGGTGGGGGGAGTAACACCCTGATTTTCATCACTGTGGGAGACAACAGCACTAGTGATGTCACTGAGTTGGCCACATGTGGATGCAAGTCTGGAGCTTTGAGTCTTCATCTTACCATCATGAAAAAAAGGGGATGTCTGAGACTGCAGTCAAGAGAGAAAAATGATGACACTGCTGAGCTGCAGGATGTTGCTATGCCTAAACTCTGGTAGCGTAGTGGTTACGAACCGGGCTGCGAACCTTAAGGTCAGCGGTTCGAAACTACCAGCCGCTCCGTGGGAGAAAGATGAGGCTTTCTACTCCCGTAAAGATTTACACCCTCGGAAACCCTATACAGGGTTGCTATGGGTCGGAACCGACTCGATGGCACTTAACAACAACAACAACAAACCTAAACTGTGGTCTTGAATTTTCAGTTGTGATACCAGTTAATTCCTTTTCTTTCCTTCATTCCCAACCTCCCCCCCACCTCCTCACCTCCTTTTTTGCTAAAAGAACCCTTGAAGTGACTTCTACAAATGTATGAAAAATCCTCTTTGTTATTCTTTCTTTCTACTAGCTTCCGTCCCTCCCTCTGAAAGAGCCCTAGATATATTATAAGAACCATATGTCTTGTTGTTAGCTATCATTGAGCCAGCCCTGACTCATGGTGACCCCTGTCTACTCCTGCGCCATCCCCACCAGCAGCTGCAGACTGAACCATTGTAAGCCACAGAGTTTTCATAGGCTAATTCCCAGATGTTGATCGCCAGACTTTTCTTTCTAGTCTGTCTTAGTCTGGAATCTTTGCTGAAACTTGTTCAGCATCAGCAACATGGAAGCTCCCACTGACAGATGGCGTGGTAACTGCAATGAGGTACATAGTCTGAGAATGGAACTCTGGTCTCCCACATGAAAAATGAAAATTCACACCCTAAGTGTATTGATGAAAATCCTGGAGGTAAAGATGACTTAAATATAATAAAAATGAACCTTCAAATGCATTTTAAAAAAAACAAAACAAACAAACAAAAAAAACTTAACAAGAACCTTTAACTAACATCCTCTTTATAATCTTGCTGCATGCAGCTCAGGGCATAATGGCATTGACTTTTAAAGGTATAGTATTTGAGCAATGCTAGTTTGGCCAATAAAGTTGAAACTAGGGCACTACTTGCACCCTATCTGTGATAGGAACTTGAGAAGTTACAAAAATTCATGAAAATATACCCAATTTTGTGCATTACTTGAAATATTGATTTTCTTTTCCCTAACAGACAGACAAATATTTTCTTTATGAAATTCTATGATATCACAGGAAAATGTCAATTTGACATCACATTGCAGCTTTTCAGCTGCAGGGCTTGACTTATATTTAGTCAGTAGGCTCCTACTTCCATACTGTCTATTTGTTCACAGCCTTTATGATGACGTTGTAATTTTTGTCTGAATTACTTTTAGAAGAGATGGCTAACTTGTTATGTAAAGTTACCTGACACTGTGGAAACTTTCAGAAGGGTGAGTGGCCAGTTGACTTTATTTAAAAAATGATGCTTTTGAGTTTTTTGACAATAATTTTGCCACTTTAATTTTTGGAAGAAAAAAGGAGTCATAGAGTTGTAGAGTTGGAAATGTATGTAGAAATAATTAAGTCCCACACCTACATTTTTGGGTGTGGAAACACAGGTACAGAGATTGAAAATAAAACCTGGGAATAAAAAGGTTATGAACTTGAACTGCCCTGTGGCTGCCACAGGTAGGAAAAAGCTGAGCTCTTTCCTTCCTTTTGCACAAATATGTTCTTTCTCAGATCTACTTTCATGGGTACGTATTGGGCTCATAGACTTTGGGGGAATTTCACACACATTTTTCTTAATTTATGTGTATTTTGTTTATTTTTTATTAAAGCTATTGGTTTTATTTGTTTACTATCCAACCTTCCAGACTCATTGGATAAGACTCTATAAAATGTCTATTTTATTATTGCTCTATTAACAACATTAATAAAAAGATAGCATCACACGCTTTTTTTGGCAGAGAAGGGACCAGTAGAATACTAGCCACATGTCTAGACATTGGGGCTGGAGAATTTTGTTAGAATGGCTCTCTTTGCCTCCTACAAAGGCCCATCTTTCTCTTAACCTCCTTGATTTCCAAGAAGGACTTCGTAACTATGTTCAGTCAGGCTGTTTTTATCTAGCCCTATATTTGCTCAGCCTGGTCTCAAACAGGTAAATGTTCATGTTGTTGCTGTTAAGTGCCACCAAGTTGTTTCCGACTCACAGCGATCCTGTATAGGGTTTCTGAGGAGAGGCTGGTATGTTTGAACCACTGATCTTTTGGCTAGCAGTCCAGTGCTTACCCTACAGCACCACACCAAGACTCCCACTGTTAAATTGTTGAAGTGCCAGTCAAGTCAGTTCCAACCCATAGTGACCCTGTATAGGGTTTCAGAGGAGCGGCTGGTGGGTTTGAACCACCAACCTTGCAGTTCAAGCTGACCTTGCAGTCCAGTGCATTATTCTGTAGCACCAAACCAGGACTCCTGGATTCCCATAGTAGCACCTCATAATCAGATAGTATTTCCCCAGCATTTAGTAGGCACTGTGCATATAGATCTTAGCACAAACTTTCTAAGTTAGCTGAAGAACATTAAAATGAAATAAATCAGCATTTCATTGATTTTATCCTAAATATTAGTAATTCTCAGAACTTTCTGTGATGTAGCAACAATATTGTTGGTAACTGAAAGTGCGATTTCATACAAGAGAACCACTCCTGAGTTTTTTTTTAAACTAGTTTTTTAAAACACATAGAATTACACACAATACAAAATACTTGTTTTACAGGTTGAAATCTTTATAGTCATGGGTACAGTTACAGTAATGCAAGTAATATTAGTGCATTCACTCAGAGCAGTTATTTATCTTCATTGGGCTTAAAGTGAAGCCAAGGATGAATTATTTGCTTAAATTGCTTTCTAGTCTTTGAATTTAAAAAAAAAAAAAGGAAAGAAAAATTACTTCCATCCCATGTATAATATGTCAGGATGATAAACAATGCCAACAATTAAGTAGTCTGGTATTTCTATAAGTGGGAGATTGTATTCCAATAGCTCTTAAGTTGTAAATCCTAAGGCTTTGGCTAACTATGTCTATCAAATTGTCATTATCTCAGCTTTCAGGAAAATTACATCATCTTTGGTAATAGGCTGCCAACAAACAGAAACTATAGACTACACCATTTTTCCAAAGAATCCTGTATTTTAATGAATAGCTGAATAAATAGACATTAATTATGAAATTCACATTAAGATAGAAGAAATTCCAAACATTCTGATTGCTTTATCTCTGTTAAATTTGATAACTACTACAAAACATACTATTTATGTTAGGGTGAAAAATAAGCGGAATCACAGGAGTGTAACTGGGAAGTGGCAGCAGATATATACAGTAACATGGAGGAGCCATACAATAAAGGTGCTCATATGTACATCACCTTTCCTTTCTTTTTGCATGGAGAAACACTGTTGTATAAAATGGGAAAACACACAGTAGACCACATGCAACAAGGACCAATACAATGTGCTCAGCAGAATAACCAAACAGGACACAAGAACCACATGGGTTTAAAATAGAATTTGAAAACTAAAAACAAAACAAAAGAACTGAAACCTGGAATGCTTTCTTATTGAGGTTTCATTTCAGAATATAAATTTGTCTAATATGCCTCTTGATAGTTTTCAAAAGTTCCCACTCAGCCACCTGTGGTTTAAGTGTAGAGCTAAAAATAAACCATCATATTATACAAAACTTTGTATATTAGCATACAAAAGGTAACAATTTACTTTTTGTATAAAATATAACCTTTTGACAGTATATTTATTTCACATATGTATAAATATAACCCAAAGAATATGTTTTAAGTATTTCTACCAAAATATTCTTTACAAAAGTTTACAAAACAAGTAATTTATTTATATTTACAACCTAGCACAGAAAAGTTTCCGGGCCAGTGATGTTGGTATTGTGTAAAAGAAGGAGAGTGTTTCTAGAGGTTTTAAAGACTGGAAGAGGGCTTTGCAGAACTTTCAAAATATCTGAAAACTTGAATATTAAACGGCTTCAGTTAAATTATGTTTGATGTTGGACAGTGTTTGCTCCCTGTAATTAGAAAAATAATGGTGATATTGTGTATCTATTCCAAAATCAGGACACGTGTTTACCCATTTTACAGCTGATCTGTGTGGGTACTAAGGTTAAATGACTCAATAATGTTCTCTTCATTCATCAGTTCTGCATTCACCTCCATGGGAGAAAGTCTGGAGGTGAAGGGTCCAGCTAGCAAGGGACGTGGTTTAGTCCATCAGGGCCAGAAGAGTGAATAGACTCTTACAGGCCATATTCTATTTAGATATTTACCCAAATAATACGTCCAAATAAGGACAGCTTACTTGCCCTCTCAATTATATTTTCTTCCAAACTTTATGAAATAGATTTCTACTCACCCTCACACCCACCACTGGTCCTGGCCTTTTGCTTCTTAAATCCAATCAAAACATGATACCTTCTGGTCTCAAGTTTTGGTCTCTAAGCTTCCTTTCTTAAAAATCAGTCTCTGCTCATTAAAATAAGTAATTGCAATCACCAGCAGGCATCAAAACAACAAGCAATATCCCAGGTTACTTGTATGTGCTGAATAAATCTCCTTTAGAGCAATGCCCAGTGGAGTATTTCTAAAACACAATAGTGAAATCTTATGCATACAGGTATCCATCAGTATTTTAGTATAATTAGAACAGGTCTTGACTGCATTGAACACTTGGGGATGAATTTAGACATTTGTTGTAGAAGCCTAAATAAAGCTGCAGTTGTATTTTCTTGTTTCATCAGTAGGCATCCCTTTGATGATGGGATATACAGGAAAACTGGCAGAGTAAGGGATGGCTCTAAAGCAGATAATCTATACCCTACTGTCTGCTCGCTAGGCTCTCCAGCTCTGCCTTACTTAGGATTCTGTTTGGTTTTTACCAACAAACCTATAACATTTCAATCTATCTTGGAAGCTTTAAGAAAATTAAATTAGAAAAAAAATTGTGGAAAAATTAAAACATACTTGTATCTATTAGAGCAAGTTAAGGAATTTGGTGCTTGTCGGTTGGAACTAGTATCTCCATACGGCATGAGGTTTAAACATGCTGCAAATTCTATTACTTTTCTTTCAGGGAGAAAAGACACTTGGGAAGCCTATGTTACAAAATTAATTACAGATCAACACACAGTTCTGTTTGGATAAACTGGATACTGTGTCCTGGGGTTTACACAGGGAAAAGTGATTCCAATGTTTTACTTTCAGGTTTGAGATATACAACAAGGATTTTGACCAAAACGCTCACTACGGCAATTACTTTTTGTTTTCTAATTTGAGCCATGATATCTTCATGTAGTCCAAGTAAAAGTCAACAGTTTGGCCTTTACAGTGTCCTTGTAAAATACTGTCTTGTAGTATGTGGAGTTTGTGAATTATCTCCCCTTTCTGCTTCATGAGTTGTTTCCCAAGATTTCATCGAGATTGATGTCTTTCATCCAGTCATCGTTACCAGGCTCTGTCTTCAATAAAGAATCAATGAAATCAGCATCACTATTTAGGGCAGGGCCCAAGTTATCTGTCTGTTGACTGAGGAAATCAAAAGCTAAGTCACTGCCATGGTCAGTTCCTTGAAAGGCCCTGGAACTTTGATTGGGTGATGGAAAATTGCTGGGTGTCAGGGATGGTGGTTGGCTTATGCCTGTCCTCGATTGATTCAACCCTGTTCCCGACTGGTTCATATTCGGCAAGATCTGCGTGTTTAGCTGATTGGGCCTGAGATTCAGACCTCTGAGTGGACCCAGGGTTTGTCCATTTAATGTTTGGCTCATCTGATTCATGGGTCTCATTTGCACTGCTGGTGTTAACTGGTTAGGAGGAGCTACTGTTCTCTGGGAAAATTGCTGGCTACCTACGGCCTGTTGCAATGACTGGTTTGGAGTAAAGGCTGCAGGTGTACCTGTTGGGAAGCGGACTCCTGTGGATTTCAGGACATCCTGCTGCTTAGCTGTTGCTTCTTGGGAGGCCCAGTTTGGTGCTGTTGTGTTAGCGGTGATCATTACAGTTGATGTTCTCTGTGCTGGCATGCTTGTTATACCATGGGCTAAATTTGGTCTTAGTTGTTGGGAATTGCCAACAGATGTAGCTCCAAAAGTGGCCACAGTGTTGTTATTACCTGGCCCCAAGGTAGGTGGCCGTGACATCAAAGGGTTGGTCTGATTTGTTATCAGTTGGTTTGGGTTTCTTTGCTGGGTCAGTTGATTCAATCCTGAAGTGACATTGTATGTGCTAGGCTGGTTACAAGGCAAATTTCCATACAGTCCTATATTCTGAACTGCTGTAGGTAATGATGGCATTCTCGTTCCGTGAGAAGTAGACATGAGGCTTGGATTTGGAGTTAAAATGCTGTGGGTTGAAACTGGGTTCGCCAAAGCCTGGTTAGAATTTAAGCTCACTGTTGTTGAGCCACCTAAAAGAAAAGAAGAGAAATATATTAGTTCATAACAGTAGATTATGTCCTCTTTCATTGCAACTTGCAATAACTTTTCAACTCTGAAACTACTTTCAGGGGTAAGAATATATGAGGCGACATATTCATTACAGCATATTATATAAAAGGAGTAAGACAATGTTGCTACTACTTTTGGAAGAAGTAGCACCTTAGGTATTCCACCCACTGTCATTGAGTCAGTTCTGACTCTCATAGCGACCCTATGTCATTTCCAAGGATATATATCTTTGCTAGAGCAGAAAGCCTTTTCTTTCTCCCACAGAGTGTCTGGTGGGCTTGAACTGTTGATCTTGTGTTATGTAGATCACTAACTACGCCATGCTGTAGAATAAGCACTGGACTGCTAACTGCAAAGTCGGCAGTTCAAACCTGCCAGTTGTTACTTGGAAACCCTATACAGGGTTGCTGTGAGTCAGAACTAAATGACACTAAACAACATTACCCTAGGTCAACCCTAGATTACCCCTTGGTCAACAGTTAACACATTAAGAAAACTAAAATAGAATGATTCTGTTTAATGACTTCTATATTACTCCTTTTCTGAAGTCACTAATGTGGAGGTGAAAGTCAATCATTAATTTTAAAATTCATTTTACTTTGTTCCGAGACCAAAGAATATAGCTGTCATACATTCTTTGGGACTAGTTATCCTAGGGTCCAGATAAGACAGTGTGGATGAATAACACATAGTGTCTAGAGTAATATTCCTAAGGAGTCCTGATATGGTGCAGTAGGATAGGCCTGGGACTGCTAAACATGAGGTTGCCCACCAGCCACTCCTTGGAAACCCTACACAGGATTGCTATGAATGGAAATGGCTTGACTGCACTTAACAATAACAACAACAGAGTAATATTCCTAATCCACGGCCTTAGAAACCATGCCCATTCTTCATCTGCATCCTCCTCATTCAAGAAGTTGCCATGACTATTCAAAAAGTGAATCCCTGTATCTTTAGTCAGGATTTAAATGTAATCCATGCTCTAGTGACTACTTTAGTACAGACAGTTTTCTACGTGAGGAGCTGTGATTATTATTACATCATTATCCAACAGCACTATGGCACTGTCTATGATGCCCTTCTTACTTTACTGAGTCTACTCTTTCCTTAAGGCTCACCAAGGACCAAGCACCTCTATTAAATTTTCTCTTATTCTGGCTTTCTCTCTCCAGCAGCATTTTCTCTTTGAAGCTTTTAGTTAGCACTTAGCTTTTGTATTGGGCAATATATGTAGCCTCCAAGTTCCTGCCAGTTATACTGAAGCTTGTCAATAAATGTATTAGTCTCAGTCTCGTGCCTGAGCCATAGGTTGCTGAACAGGGAGACTCCACTTATCAAGATAATGATTAATTGATTCAGTGAAAGGTTTCTAACACAGGAAAGTTCAAGTTACTGGGAAAAAACATCTTAAGATGCAAAAATGGAGTATCAGACAGAGGTGGAAAAGTCCGCTAGATGAGGCAGGAATGTGCCTACTTTGTTCAGTGTCATCTTCCCACAGTCTATAAACTGTATATTCAATTGGTTCAATATTTGTTGAATGAATGAATGAATGAATGAATGAACGATTGAAACAAAGATAAAACTTGGAGAAAGACACACCTTCAAAATACTGTCCCCTCAGAGAGACAGGGAGGCCCAGAAAATAAAAGATAATATGCTATAAAAAAAAACTATATACACACAGGAATACCAGAATTGGAGTGGATAGAGAGAATATGACTACAATTGTAACCTTGGACGATCTCTTGTTGCTTGAGGGTACTGAGCAATATATGCAACCTGAAAGACTGATACATTTGCTTTACTATTTATTTAAAGATGTTGTTGTTGTTGTTAAGTGCCGTCAAGTTGGTTCCGACCCACAGCAACCCTGAACAGAGTTTCCAAGGCTGTAAATCTTTACGGGAGCAGAAATCCTCATCTTTCTCCTGCAGAGAAGCTGGTAGTTTCAAACTGCTGACCTTACGGTTTGTAGCCCGATTCTTAACCACTATGCTGCCAGAGAAGACTGCTTGGCCCTTGAAGGTAGGCCAGTCTCTTCTATCTCTGTGTGTTTCCAGGCTTAGCATAGGGTAGCAGTCACTGATGAAGAGGGATCAGAGCAAGGAGTACTTGAAGATACTTAAACATAACTGAGAGTGTACACACTACAAATGAGGTTAAGCAACATCTTTGTATCTGAAGGTTTATGAGATGAGAATTTACATTATGAAACTGCTGTGGAAAAATTGTAAAAGTTTTGAAAAATCACCCACTCTAGGTGTCCGGTTGTGGCGCTGGAGGTTAATGCACCAGACTGCAAAGCCATTTGAACTGCAAGGTTGACAGTTCAAGCTCACCAGCTGCTCCTCAGAAACCCTATACAGGGTTGCTATGGGTCGGAACTGACTCGACAGCATTTAATAACAAAAACAACAACTAGGTTGTTAACATATTGTTAACAATATGCCCTAAGGCGTTTATGAGAACAGGAGTTTTACACAACCAGAACAAAGAGAATTTCCATAGAAACTAATAATCACAGTTACCATAGAAGCTCCTAACCTTGGATCAACCATCAACACTCACGGAAATAGCAGTCAAGAACTCAAACGACGTATTGCATTAGGCAAATCTGCTGCACAAGACCTTTTTAAATTGTTGAAGAGCAAAGATGTCAGCTTGAGGACTAAGGTGCGCCTGACCCAAGCCATGGTATTCTCAATAACCTCATATGCATGTGAAAGTTGGATTGTGAATAAGGAAGACCGTAGAAGAATTGATGCATTTGAGTTATGGTGTTGGAGGAGAATCTTAAAAGTATCGTGGGCTGTCAAAAGAACCAACAGATCTGTGTTGGAAGAAGTGCAGCCAGAGGGCTCCTTGGAGGCCAGGATGGCCAAACTTCGTCTTTCATACTTTGGACATGTCAGGAGGGACCAGTCACTGGAGAAGGATATCATGTTTGATAGGGTGAAGGGTCAGAGAAAAAGAGGAAGATCCCCAGCGAGATGGATTGGCAAAGTGGCAGCATCAGTAAGCTCAAGTGTGGCAACAATTGTGAGGTTGGCCCAGAACCAGGCAGTGTCTCGTTCTGTAGTGCATAGGGTTGCTATGAGTTGGTACTGACTCGATGGCACCTAACAACAACAACCCTTTAAACCTGGCACTGAAGCCACACCTACAGGTCATCTTTCATCCAAATACCTGATGGGCTTATAAAAGAAACAATATTACCCATGAGTACTGTGCACCCTTAAATAATCAACTATAGGAGACCAAGAGGTCAACATTTACCCTAAATCAAAGATGAGAAAACAAAGTAGGATGGGGACACTAGGTTAATGGAAACAGACCAAACAGAATGGAAATAATGAGAATGCTGACACATTGTGAAAAATGTTAATAAATTTATGGAACAATTTGTTAGACTGGAACCTAATTTGTGGTGTAAACTTTTACCTAAAACACAAACAAAAAGTTCCTAGTAAGTGGTAGAAACAATTCCAGGTGCTTTTCATTCATTATTTCAAATAGAAACATCTGGCATGACAATTATTATTATACCAAGATGGTGGTGGTGGGGCCGTGGAGTCGGTTCCGACCTATAGCGACCCTGTATAGGGTTTCTGAGGCTCTAAATCTTTATGGGAGCAGAAAGCCTCATCTTTCTCCCATGGAGCAGCTGGTTTCGAACTGCTGACCTTGAGGTTAGCAGCCTGACTCATAACCACTGTGCTACCAGAGAACCTTATTATACTAAAAGTGGAAAAATGATAAAAAGAGTTTGTGTTGCTTGCTACTTTTTTTCTCAGAAGATACAGGAAATAAAATGCTCTAAAGCAGTGAGTTTTACTCATTTGTGGGTCAGCAATTGGATATTATGTGCCCTCTTGTAGGAAAATGCTCACTACTCAATATCCAACCTCCCTGCCCTCCTTAGAAACAGAGACTTCATTTTGCAGCACTGTGCCCAGCTGAAGAAAACATTACTCCCAACATCCTTGCAGACAAGGAGTCAGTTGAATAAATTCTGGCTTTAGGTATATATTGTTGTTGTTCAGTGCCATTTAGTTGGTTACAAGTCATAGTGACCCAGTATAGGGTTTCCAAGGAGTGACTGGTGGGTTGACTGCCAACCTTGCGGTTTTCATTCCAGTGCTTACCCTACAGCCCCACACCAGGATATACAGGTATATATAAGTTATTAGGTGAAACATCCAAGAAAACTGCTTTAAAAGGGGTGTTTGATTTATCTGTGAGACCATTTTGCCTTTTATCTTCTCTCTTCCTCTTACCTGGAATATGAATGTGAAGGCTGGTGATACAATGCCCCTAAGCCAACCCAAAGGATATGAACCACATGCTAAGTAAGGATGTGGGACAGAAAGGCAGAAGAAGTCTGTATCTGATAGCATTGCAGGGCCCCATACCAGGCCTATATTCCTTTTCCTGGGATTCTTTCACATGAGCAGAAAAAGGAAACTCCAAACATCCACCTTGCATTTTGCATAACAGTTTAAAGGACATGCAGCTTCCCCTAAACCCACCCACAGGCCATGATTTAAGAAGCCATGTTCATGACACTGACCTAGCCACTGGGGGCTACAGCTGAAAGTGAAGCAGCCAAGTGGTCTGAAGTGCGGGGAGGCATGCATGAACCCCCCAAACATGTAGCTAGTACCTATTTGATCTAGCTTGGATGTCTAGCTGACCAGAATTCGACCAGATGATGATAAATATGCTTGATACTGTAAGCAAGAGTAAATTGCTACAATTTGATGAACTGGACCTTTGCTTATGGATGCAGTTGCTCAAAATTCCAACCGGAATGGAAGGATTCTTCATATCAAGGAACAAGCTTGTTTCCTCAGTTCACTAAGCTGATAGGGGGTTATAAAATGGTGGGTTATAAAGGTACAAAGTGGCTAACAAGCTTTTATGAGTGTGCTTAGTTTCAGAATGAGGGGGTAAGGTAGGATCCCCACTGAATAGTTTTCCTTTTCTCCAGATGGGTCTGGTGAAAGGGGATGGGGGATGATGGTGATAGGATTTTATGATTCAACTGTGAGTAACTGTCAGCAGGATTCATTATGATTGCCACAAGTGTAATTGTAGGATATGTATAACTAAAATGGGGTAGTAGTTCATCTTTCATTCCAGGAACAGGGGATCCCAAGGCCATGAAGTAGAAAGAGCACGAGTGGAGTGTGAGATCCTAACCAGGAAAGTGGCGACAGCAGAGACAATGGCAGAAGTGATGACACAGAGATAGAGCTGCTGAGGATTCTAGCCTAGGGCCAAGGACTGAGAAAGGTTGTGTGCCTGCAGGCAGGAGGCTAGCTTGCAAAATGTGTGCTCTGGAGAGTTAAATGAATATATATTTTTTGTTTTGTATGTGTACATCAAATATTTTTGCTTTGTTCATTTGTGAAAAGTAAGATGTAAAAGGGAAGCCACAAGGAGGAAACAGGATAACTGTTGTTACAGGGTGAGGATTGTATCCGTTGAGATGAAACAAAAACGTATATTTGGTTGAAAGTAAAGCTGATGGTCTTGACTGTTAAAAATAAATAAATAAATACGACACTGATGAAGGGGGGAAAAAAAAGCCATGTTCAAAATAAACCCTATCTTGTCTTTTGACCTCTTTGAGGGCAGAATCAAACAGATAATCCTGTTTTTGTCCTTACTTTGGGACAAAGTAATCTTGTTGTTCTTAACTGCCCTCAAGTGTGTTCTGACCCATAGCATCCCTGCATAGGGCTTCCAAGGTGTGGCTGGTACAGTTAGCCATCCCGGACATAACCTACAGTGCCACACCAGTGTTCTAAAGTAATCTTTTGTTACTGTTAAGCGCCATCAAGTCAGTTCCGACTCATAGTGTTCAAGCTCATCAGCTGCTCTTTGGAAACCCTATCCAGGGTCGATATGAGTGGGAACCGACACAAAGGTACTTAACAACAACAATAGGGTTTCGGGGGAGCAGCTGGTGGGTTTGAACCACTGACCTTGTGGTTTGCAGTCCAATGCTTATCCTACAGCGTCACATCAGAAGTGAGTAGAATATGTATATCACATTCCAAATTTTCATGGAGAGAATTTAGTGTATTTGAAGGGATTAAATAAATTAGAACAATAGAGATATCTCCTGTTTTTCCAGAAAGTTTGCTTTATGCCACTGTAGTTTGACCAAAGGAAATTGGAAGAGGAGTTTTGCTTTTGTGAAAAATGGCCAAAAGCAAAACTAGTGTTCAGCGTTTGTTTTGCAGGAAGCTCTTAAAGAGGCAGCACGGACCCCCAACAGTGAGAGGGGCCTTACCACACTGCTTCCCCAGGGGCCACACTCAGCACCTCAGTAGCAAGTCATTTAAAGGAAGGGTGGGTGTCTGTGAACACTACATGTTACTGTTTTTTTAGGTTTTATGTTTAATATGATTTGGTAGATCATTTCTTGGGCCTAGGAATGCTCAAAACAATCCCATATAAATTAATGAGAATTGCTTCTTTGTTGTATGCTGTTTTTAGCTTATAAAAGATTACACAGGAGCATTCTTACTTTTGCATAGGGGGAGGGAGGAGGCAGGAACCTGCACATTAAAACTATGCATACAGGACTAAAACCTATTAATAAATAGGAATATTCACTGTCTCTCCTTTAAAGAGAATTTTTATGGCTTCTTAGAAGCGCCCTGTTGTGGTGCTGTAGGATAAGCACTGGACTAGTACCCACAAGGTCAACAGTTCAAACCTACTAGCCACTCTCAGAAACCGTATAAAGGGTCGCTATGAGTTGGAACTGGCTTGACAGCATATAACATCAACAGACAGAATAGACAGAATAAGGTAATAGATAAAACACAGAACTGGGGAAACCCCAAAGAATAAGTTACTTTATTTGCATGGAAAGTTCCTAGAGAGTTCTGGGCAGAGAGACTTGAACATACCCTAGACAGAAGGCAGGAACAGTAGAGATTAGTTTGGGGAGAAGTTCTTTTGTAGTTCAGAGAGATATTTGTGGCATTGCGGGGGTGGGTGCTTATTTTACTATTTCTTTTAAATGGGATCTATCTCTGGTGCTTTTGACAGGCTTAATAAAAACTTAATTTGCTTTTGTATTACTTCTTGGTGAGTGGATTATTTTCCTTTGAGAGGACACCTTGGGGAGTTGAGACCAAAGGTGGAGAACAAACAAACAAACAAACAAAAATAACTGGACTTTATAAAAGTTTAAAATGTGACTGCCTACATAATAGGAACAAATGTTTACTTACCTTATCCTTCTTGTGTCAAAATGGTGCTGGTTCCCTAGTACTTATAAATTATTTAGCTTTTCTGAATGTTCCTATTGGATTGGAAAGCAGTGAAACATACATATGGGGAAAGAATATACAAAAACTGATGAGAGGACAAAAAAAAAAATTCAAGTATTTCTATATAAGTCAAGTGGGAATTAGTGAAGGATTCAAAGAAAGAAGTTACAATCAAATAAATATGAGATGTGGAAAAGAGAAAATTGAACAATTTTTTAAATTTTCATAGTTACAATTTTAATTAAAAAAAACACTTACCAGAATACTGAGCAGTTGGTTGCATATTACCCACATTTCTTCTTTGGTCTTTATAATCTGGGGGTGGTCTTGTCAAATGTCTGTTTATCTGATCTTGTGGAGTAATTTTCTCCTTGAAAACAGAAATGAAAATATAATAAACTATAGAGTGTCACCTTTTCACTTTTAGAAATCATACACTGTTAATTCAAGACAAGGAAAATGAGGGGCCTTTAAAAAGTTCATGGAAACATGGAATGAAAGGATAAAAACTTATAAAAATGCAAACTTTATTTCTCAACATAAGCATCACCAAGGTCAAGACACTTTTGTAAGCAGTGATACCAGTCATTTAGTCCATCCAGAAAGAATTGAGGATCCTGGGAATTGAACCAGTTGAATGCAGTCAATAGTACATTATTAGATGAAGAAAAATGGGTTCCCTTTAAAGATTTTTTTTTTATGATTAGGAGCAAAAAAGAAGTTAGAAAGAGACAAATCAGAACTTTGAGGCAGATACCTAATGATTTCTTATCAAAAGTCTCAAAAAATAGCCCTTGTTTGATGAAAGGAAATAGCAAGGACATTGTTGTGGTGGAGGACTCTTTGGTGAAACTTTCCTGGCTGTTTTTTGCTAAAGTTATGGCTAACTTTCTCAAAACACTATTATAATAAACAGATGTGATCATTTTTTGGCCTTCCAGAAAATCAACAAGCAAAATGCCTTGAGAATGTCAAAAAAACGGTTACCAGGACCTTTGCTATTGACTTGTACACCTTTGCTATGACTGGACCACTTCTACCTCTAGGTAGTCATTGCTTTGTCTTCAGAATTGTACTGGTAAAGTCATGTTTCATATCCTGTTACAATTCTTCCATGAAATGCTTCAGGGTCTTGAACACAGAATTTAAAAATTTCCACTGAAAGTTCTGTTCTTGTCTGCAACTGATCTGAATACAAAAGTTATGGCACCCACTGAGCAGAACGTTTTTCAACTTTAATTTTTCAGTCAGAATTGTATAAGCGGAACCACCAACTGAGATGTTTATGGTATTGACTGTTGTTTCTGCTTTTAACCATCAGTTCTCTTTAGTTAGGGAGTGTACAAGATTGCTGCCTCGAAAATTTACGAGGATGGTCTGCCAATTCAGACTTCATCTTCAACATCGTCTTGTCCCTTCTTAAAATGAATGATCAATTTATAAACTTCTGGTTTCTAGGAGTCATCGTCCCCATCAACTTTTCATAAAGCATCAATGATTTAATCATTTTTCCACTCAAGCTTCCTATAAGTTTGATGTGTGCTCTTACTTTAATTTTAGTAGTATTCATGTTGCTCTGACAGGGGCTATTTTACAAACTGATGTCATATCCTTCTTAGTGCCTCAAACTATATCCTATATAGACTAGTTATGACTTATCAGTCTTTTATTTTGGTACAAAATTTTTCAAATCCATGCAGAGCTTTTTCATAATACGTATTATCTATGGAGTCCTGATGTGGCTCTGTGCTGCTAACCAAAAAGTCGACAGTTCAAACCCATCAGCCACTTCTTGGAAACCCTAACAGGGTCACTATTAGTCAGAACCAACTCAAAGGCACCGAAGAGCAACAACAATAACGACATTTTCCGTGAACTTTTAAAAGACCCCTTGTATAAGAACAATCATGATTTGTAAATCATGGACCTTATTTGGTGGTGGTGGTGTGCAGTGAAGTCGGTTCCAATTCAGAGCAATACTATATAGGGTTTTCAAGGCTGTAAATCTTTATGGGAGCAGAAAGCTTCATCTTTTTTACCAAGGAATAGCTGGTAGTTTCAAACTACTGACCTTGTGGTTAGCAGCCGGACTCATAACTACTTCGTTACCAGAGCTCCTCTGGACCTTATTTAGCAGTTTTAATTCACATAAATCTTTTTAATTTCAATAAACAAACTACATGGAAGTGTAATTTCTACTTCTTAACATTCATCATCTTCTGTGACTATTTTCATTTCTTCATTTTTCTTTTTGCTATTAGATTTCAATGATAACTTTTTCTGATATTTGAGAGCTGTTTCTAGCTTTTCCTTATATGCTTTGGTAAAAACCAGTGGGGTAACTCTGACTCATGGCAACCCCATTTATATCAGAGTAGAAGTGCTCAAGAAGGTTTTTTTTTTTTTTTTTTAATGTTTTATTGTGAATTATATGATAGTTTACATGGGAGAACCTTAGTC
>NW_006408526.1:2309311-2340393 GCF_000296735.1 Chrysochloris asiatica
GCTGTAGCCCCATTTTAGGTATTCCAATCAGTCATAGGCAGAAGACGGACGTACAAGCCTTCTAGTGTGGAGTTTCTGACTATTCCTTTCTCTCCCTCTCCAGTGTCTACTCTATATTATAATGCAAGGGAAAACAAGATTAAAAACACAAACCAACCAACCAACCAACAAAAAAAACAGTCAAGCATCTTAACATGATTCCCCCCCTCCCCATTCCAACCATGACTCAATCCCTGTATCTCAGAGCCCTGCAGTTCCAAGGCTGTGCATATATCGTCCTTTATCTCTGTCCCATTTAGCCCTTTTGAACATGCCCAATTGTCTCCCATCTGCCCTGTTTGTCCACTTCCCTCTCCCTCCCTGTACATTGCCCCCCTCCCCAGCACCCAAGCTCTCCTGTGTCCAATCCCAGCCTTGCGCTCCGCCCTCCCCCCTTCCCCCCCACCCATCACCAACTTCCCACCAACAAAGACTTCCCCCTACCCCCCTTTAGTATAATTTCTTTTTCTTAGTCTTATATCCAGAAGGTTTTTAATGACTAATTTCTCAGAAGTAGATCACTAGATTTTTCTTTTGAGGTCCCTCAGGTTGGACTTGAACTGCCATCCTCTTAGCAGCCAAGCACTTAACTGTTTGTGCCACCCAGGACTTTGGTACTTATACATAACTATGGTTCCAAGGAATGTGCAAGGCATAGGAGTAGAATTATCAGATAAAATGCAGGACACCTGGGAATCCTGTATTTTATTTGTTATTCTGGCCAATTCTACATGGGAAGAGAAATTAGGAGCTAGCTTATTAGGCACTGACCTGGAAACTATAGGCTTTTTTATACCTCATTCCCCCTCCCCACCTCAAAAGTAGATATTACTGCTCACAATTAACAGATGAGGAAATGGAAGCTTAGTTGAGTTCAATAACTTGCTCAGGATCACACTGTGGTAGAACAGGTACCAAATCTCAGATCTGTCTGAGTTACAATGTCAGGTTTTAACCTGCCACATAATACAAGGGTCCCTTGCTACTCCACTTCTCAATGTCCCAATCTAAAAGCATAACAATTTTCCCAGGTTTCTCTTTTATTTTTTCATTTTTTGAGTAAGCACCTTTAGATCTTCAGAATGGGTAAGTTTATGAACTAAGAGAGGAAGTGGGGGGTCTTTTAAAAAATATTGTGACTGTCATAAGCTAAAGACCAATAAGAACACCCTTGTTGAGGTTATTAGCCATTGCAGTAATGGAATGTAGACCATGGTGTCTCATTAGGCCGGTCTAAGGAAGAACCGATTATAGGATTTGGACTTTGATTGGATGATTCTGAGAGGTTTCTAGTTTGGAAGCTGTCAGAAAGTGAGGTCAAGATTATGATTGGGTAATGCAGTAGCAGTCACTCATTTAGCAAGAGGGGGCATGTTTGGTACTTATTTTGTGGGTTGTACAGTAAGCTTGTTTGTGTCTGTTCTTAGACAAAATTATGAAGTGGCCTTATTTTATGAAAGACCCTCATGGACTGTGTCTGCTACCATTTCTCATTATCTCATTTTAGCCTGGTCTCAGAGGAAGCCTGCCTGAGATTGGTATTTTGTAAGATTGTTTGTGTCCAGCAGAGAACAGAATGGGCTGGCTGTGAGTGTAAGATCAGTTCTGGACATCAGAGGCTGCTTTGACTTCATTTCTCAGGATGGATCAGGCAGTTTCTTTAATTACTCCAGTGCAACATTGTGTGCACCCTAAAGCAACTTCGATTTTCAAAGATTAAAATTATTGGTACTGGTGAGCAGAGAACAATATAATTCTGGAGAGCTCAATGAATAGAAAACAAAACTTTGTAATAGGTAGATGAGTACAGATTTGGAAGCCAAATGTGGGCTGCCTAATTTGTTATTGTTGTTAAGTGCCACTGAGTCAGTTCTGACTCATAGTGACCCAAAGAGCAGCTGGTGAGCTTGAACCAGTGACCGTGCAGTTCAAACCAACTTTGCGGTCCAACGCTTTAACCCATAGCGCCACACCAGGACTCCTACCTAACGTAGATACCATTTAAACCATGTATTTCTAACTTTCCCACCAAATTCCAAACCTTCTTTGTAGAATTAGTTTACTAAAAAGGTAAGATAGACCTTAAAACAACAACAAACTACACTGAAGATTTTGTTACTAAGAAAATAAAACACATAACACCTTGAAATACAGTGTTTTGGATATCAAATAATTCATATAAAACATAATTTTGATGAGGTAAGTGTAAATGAGTCAGAAACATATGGATTACATTTCTTTTAAACATGGGTGTACAAATTAAGGGAAAAAGTGGTTGGCAAAACTCTTTTTTGGTTTTACCCAAGCTCTAAATGTTTAAGAAAAGGAACAAAAGAAATGTTCCACGAAGCCAAATGTGGTGATGGTCAATCATTCTTGTTATAAACTATTGTGCAGGCCTGACAACTGTAATTTTCATGCCAAGTATAAGGCTTTCTAAAATCTTCTCTTGTCCAAAACCATCAGAACCGTCTTGAATGCATTTAACAACAACCTATTACAAAGCCTGGAGTTCTGGTGTAGTACTGTAGGATGACCACTATAAAAAGTCAACATGGTATCTAGTACACAGTAGGTACACAGTTGTTGTTAAGTGCCATTGAGTTGGTTCCAACCCATAGCGACTCTGTATAGGGTTTCTGAGGAGCAGCTGGTGAGCTTGAACTGCAAACCTTGCAGTTCAAACTGACTTTGCAGTACAACGCATTAACCAACAGCACCACACCAGGACTCAGTATGCACTGGTAATTCCAATGTCCATTGTAATAGGTACTACTCATCTCTTCCCTGTGCTTTTCATCGGTGGGAGTATAATAGAGAGTAAGGATAACACTTGCATGAGAAAATGTCTCCATTTTGGCTTCTATCTGGCCTTGCCAACTGACTGCAAATGACTACAAAGCCTATGCTAATGTAAAAGGGTATTAAAGACTGTTTCTTCCTGGATATGCAAAAAAGTACAGGCATCCTCAATGGTGTCCAAACAAAGAGAAATGTGAATGGTTTTCAAAAATCACCAAAAACGGCAGCCTCATTCGTATTCATCTCTACAGCCTATGCTACTGTCCTTGCACCTGTCTCAGCGGTGACTCACTGGGGCTCGCTGGGAGTCAGGCCAGCGCCAGGCCAGGACCCTCACAGAATGTGTCTGCTACCATTTCTTGCCTTCTCATATCAGAGCTGAAAATACAGAAACTCAACCTCTGTGTGTTATCAAATTAGTAAGATTGTTACTTGGTTTATAAAAGTCTCAAAAAAAAAAAAAAACACAAAACAAAAACCCAGGGTGGGTTAGACAGGAGGACTCTCGAGTTTTTTAAACTATGAATTGTAGAAAACACCAGTTGCATGGCAATAGAAAAAAAAAGTGCGACATCTTGCACTTTGGGGTATACTCAAAGTCATCCATAAACTGATTTCTCACTGTTTATTAAAGATCAAATAAATTTACTTCCACTATTCCTTCTCACGGAATCCTGGTGTGGTTCTGCTGTGGGTTAATGCGCTGGACTACAAAGTCGGTTTGAACTGCAAGGTCGGTGGTTCAAGCTCATCAGCCACTCTCTGGAAACCCTATACAGTGTCACTATTGGTTGGAACAAACTTGATGGCACTCAACAACAACAACAAATTTCTTCTCCATATTCTGGATTCCAAACTTATTTCATTTATTATTCCTTTTTAAAAATGTCATTGCTATTTATTACTTCTACTTTCTAAATTAAGTATTTTATAATACAGTCTCACACTAGCCAAGACATACATCCAGACCACCCCTTTTTGCTTCTGGCCCATTCTTCACTTGGAATGGTAGACTCACCTGCTCTACCCATCAGAAACCCACAGCCCTTCATAGTCAAATTTTTCTTCTCTTGGGAGACTATCCTCAATCTCTCGATTTAATCTTCCTCTCTACTATATTTCCCCTTACCTTGTTTATGCCTTCATTATAATGCAAATATGATGCATTGTTTCAAATGTTTAGCATTCTCCCCATTGTTTTTCAGACAATCAAACTCTGGCTTATCAAGCCCTGACCTCTGGCCTCTCATCTCTGGACTTCATGCCCATCCCTTCCTCATTCTTTGGCCTACAGTATGCCTTGTCAAAAGTACTGTCCTCTATTGTTTCTGAGTAGCTGGTTCTACTGGCTGAACAATCCCCTATCTTTTCCCTGATTACCTTCTTAGCTTCAGATCTTCTATAGATATAACTTCACCTCTGAAACCATTTTGGTTCCACTCAGAGGCTCCTTAAACCTCCGACTGGGTGATTTGCTTCTGAAAGATCACAGCCTTGAAAAACCTGTGAACATTTCTAATCTGCACACTTGAGCTGGGACCTGCTCAATGCAACTAACAAGAACATTCACTTAACGTCCTTGGTGGACTCTTAAATTTCTTAAGAGCAAAGATTGGGTCGTTCTTGTTCATGGATGCATCCCCATTATAAATTAATATATATTTATTAAGTGAATTATAGCACTTATCACATCTTGTATGTCTGATTCTTTTATTATAACACTTCTTAAGTATAAAATTATCTGAATTTGTTTGTTTCCCTCTCTTCTGTATAACTTGGCTTTATTTACCTACCGATGGTTAACTCTGCCCATTCCTTTTTTCCTTAGGCTAAATAGTTCAAGGAGTCTTGGTGTGGTGCTGTGGGTTAATGCGCTGGACTTCAAAGTTGTTTTGAACTATACCACAAGGTTGGTGGTTCAAGCTCACCAGATGCTCATTGGAAACCCTAACACAGGGTCTATGAGTTGGTACCAACTCAATAGCACTTAACAACAACAACAACAACAGATAGTTCAAAGGGAAAGAATGAAGCTATTGGAAATGGGGCTGTGGTCTCTGAGGAGGTAGCATTTTGTATAGTGTTTGAGTATGTCTGAGCCAACAAAGGGATGAGCAGGTAAATACTGAAGCGAGGTTAATGTTGGGGCAGTGTGTGGGAATATTACTTTGCTTTCTTCAAGGCTGCTAAAATGTAAAAGTGGAAAATATATTTTCAAATTTCTTTAAAAAAAAATCCTCCATTGTGAGATACTTTATTTTGAAGGTCAAATCTTAGAAGTCTTAAAATCGTATTTTGAAACTCTACATTGGATTTGAAAACTACCTTTAAAGCTCTTGTTTCTCTAGAATCAGTATGGATTTGAGTAGATTAAAATCTTGTCCATTATGTCTGCCCCTCAGGGCTAGGGACCAAAACTGATTTCTTCTCCCAGTGTCATATGTTCATGGTGTTAGTAGTTCTAGACATTCTTGGGCTGGGCAGGGCTAGTTAACTGAGGTGCTACACATTCCAACCAGCCAGCACCTGGTAAATGAAGTTTTCTTTCTTTTTTTCCTCCTCCTGCAACACTTCCCATGTATGGTATGTAAGCTTCTCTTATTACAGAGACACTTTTATTACTGCCACAAGTAAATAGAAATGGAAAAGAACGAAGTCCCTATGTTAGGCCAACAGATAGGTACAGTGGAGATCAGTAGAAAGCTTTACCGAATCAACGAGCATCTGCTGCTGAAGAAGAAGGTGCTGTTTCTGCTCCATGATCTGCCTTTGCAGAGTCTGCTTCTTTCCCATCAATTGCTGATTCAGCAGTGATTGCTGGGAGTTCATGTACCCACTGCCAGTGTTGGGATTTGAGCAGGCGTTGGGACTTGGACTGGGGCCTGGGTTTTGGCCTACCACAGAGTGCTGATCCTAAAGAAGAGAAAGGGGGAGAAACGCTACTATGAATTAAAAGAAAAAATGCAGAAAAAAACCCCTAAATTTGTCATCTTTACTACAGATCAAACATAGTTAACAAGGCGGAACTCAGGGAATTGTTTTTTAAGTGTAGAAGAAATAATTGCAAATCACAGCATCTAAAGCAGCCATGCTAATGACATTAGGGCATTGGAAAAGCTCCCATAAAATACTGATGATGGAACCTCCACATTCCAGAATGAGATTATGGGACTTCAGGAACAAACAAACAAACTACCATAAGAACATACAGCAAATCTCTCATTTACCAGAAACAAACACATTATGGATGATTAATCAATCATTTTTGAGCCTAAAATAAAAATTCTGTTTCAGTTCATACAGTTAAAAGTTGAATAGCCATTTTGGACAGAAAGGTCCTTGCTCCGCTTTCTGTGATTGGGAGGCTGGAAAGCCTGTGAATTTCTCTTTTACAAACACTCTGAAACTTGAAAGAAACTTCACTGTTCCTGACTTGTTCATTTTGTTTTTCATTCAGTAAGTCAGGCATCTCAGTTTATTAACCAGGAAACAAACAACCTATCAATAGACAATGAAAAAGTGCTGGCTAAAACTTATATTGTATGTTAAATAATAATTAGGTATTGATGAATTCTCCTTCTAACCCCAAGTCTTAAGCAACATTTAGGCATGGGTAGATCAAAATCCTATAGGGCAGAAAGCTTAACCCAGTCAATAACTTTCATTCTTTCCCAGAGCTGTATCTAGGATTTAGCTAGTCGCTTTGGGGGTTACAAGAAGATTAGCAAACATATTCCTCACTCTGGAGAATTTATCATATAATTAAGGGAGAAAATGCTTAAATGAAAACATAGAATAAAACATTGAGTTGAATTTTAGATGATGTGAAATAAGAACTAAATGAAGGATCCTCACATTCTATGACAGTTATTTGGGCAGCAGGTATAATGTAGATGCCTTGCCATGCCCCAGAGATTCTGAAGCTGTGAGGTGGGATTCTGTTGCTCATTTGCACCTTAAGAAACACTGGAGACTTGGGAGCAATACAATCCACCTCTCATTCCCCAGTGGACTGTGTGAATTTACAAGAAATAGAATGGTAAAGCTCCTCCTATGAAGACTGAGCAGTATACCTGTTGCAGTTCTGTGTATTCCAACTCAGAGCAACCCTC
This sequence comes from Chrysochloris asiatica, assembly GCF_000296735.1. Classification (NCBI taxonomy): domain Eukaryota; kingdom Metazoa; phylum Chordata; class Mammalia; order Afrosoricida; family Chrysochloridae; genus Chrysochloris; species Chrysochloris asiatica. The sequence goes on from NW_006408526.1 coordinate 2,316,265, forward strand.
TGGAACCCTAGAGTAGACCTGCCAAGTTCAGGTTTCTGGGGTTGGAAATCTTTACGGAAACAAACTACCTCATCTCTTTTCTTTAGATTGGCTGGTGGGTTTGAACTGTTGATCTTTTCATTTAGCAGCCCTATGCTTAACCCACTGTGACATAGGGCTTCTTTTAAGCAGTAGTATTGTTGTTGCGTAGTGGTTACGAATCGGGCTGCGAACCTCAGGGTCAGCAGTTCAGAACTACCAGCTGCTCCGCTGGAGAAAGATGAGGCTTTCTGCTCCCGTAAAGATTGACAGCCTCGGAAACCCTGTACAGGGTTGCTATGAGCCAGAACCAACTCCATGGCACGTAACAACAGCAACAACATTGATGTTTATAAGTGCCATCGAGTCAGTTCTGACTCATAGTGACAATGTATGGGGTTTCCAAGGACCAACTGGTGGGTTTGAACTGTTGACCTTGCAGTTAACAGTCCAGTGCTGGTATACACCACTCCATATATGGAAAATGTCTTGAGTTTTATTCCCTTCCCTTTCTTTCTTTAGTTATCTGTTGTAGAGTTGTAAAAAACAAAACAAACAGCCAGTCCAAACCTGGGGTGGTAGAATCTTGGTCTTTAGTAGCCCCTTAGGCTAGAGAGTTTACCAGCTAGAAAGGAGAGTGATGCAAATGAAATAATCCTAAAAATGGACATCTACTGAGAATTTATTATAATTCAGTCACTATGCTTAGTACTTTACATGATTTGCCACATTTAATACTCCCAACAAAACAACTGGTGGGGGAAGAACTGGTATTATCAGACAAGAAACTTGAGCTCAGAGAGTCACTTAGCTGTCTGTCCTCAGAAACCCTGGTTCTCAGTCACAACATTCTACTACTTCTCAGCCAAAGCAGGAAGCCTTACGAAGAAATATTTTCTTACTTTAAACCTGAGCCAATCCATATGTCCATTCAGCAAGTGTGAGGACTGGGCAAGGAGTACTCCTCAGCAGTTAATTTAACACAATTAAAACATTTAAAAAGCTTTCTTTGAAGTACATACTTTAAGCAGGGTAAAGGAACCACCCTCTAACTCATCTGCATCCCCATGCCTACTGAATTCTCTCTATTTAAATCAACTCCCGGAAAGATTTCATCTGACATGTCAGATAAGCCACTAGGAATCTGAACCTGGAGACAAGAATTTGATCGTCATTAACAACAGAATGTTAATAGAGGAAGGTCTGTAAGTTCAGCACTCTGGGAGGATAAGTAGAGAAGGAAATAAATGGAAGATTAAAGGTTGAGCCTTTGAGTCCCCCGACTATGGAAGGGAAGCAGAATCTGGGACTGGCACAAAGAAAAGTCAGAAAACTGTCATGACAGTTAGAAATGATGCTGGAGGACTTCATGGTGAGAGGCACTGTGGTCTTCCACTAGCCACTTGAAATAGAATAGAAATGTTCCTGTTATTTTCTATGATAGATTTTGGCATTTTGTGTAAGACTTTCTGAATAAAGGACTTTAGCATTTTTTTCTTTTTAAGTCTGACAAACAGAGGTGAAAAAAATAATTACAATGCACTTTTCTTTTAAGTCTTCTTTGCATGGCCATACAGTGGACAAGAGCATGAACCCTGGAGACAGGTTGATACCCCACTTTCGGCACTTACTAGCTGTGTGATCTGAAAGAAGGTAATTTACTTCATAAACTTCAACTTCCTTATCTGTCAAATAGGAATTATAATGGTATTGACTTCATAGGGTTCCTGGAAGAACTAGAGGAAATAATCCAGTGCTTAGGACATAGCAAGCATATGAAAATTTATAGCAGCTCATAGTTGTTAAAAGTTATTTCAACACAATAATTTAGTTTGCTGTCTATTTATCATGAAACAAAGTAAACAGGCCTTGTAGATTGCAGAAAGCTGTTCTGTGTCAATGCTATCAGAAGTGTAAAAGTCTCAATTAGCTGCCTATAGATTCAGGGAATTACTTTCATCCTCATGTATGGATGGGCCAGAAGGTGCATGAAGTGCCATTTTCAAATGAATTGCCTTTTGGAGTGTGAGTCTTTGATAAAACTAGGGGTTCAGCTCAGGGCTTTGTTGCTTTATTCTTCCCTGTGCTGTTTTTAAACATGGAATTATTTATGAGTAATCCTTTGTTGTCTAGTTGATTCTGACTCATGAAGACCCCATGTGTTAGAGAGTAAAACTGATCCATGAGGGTTTTCTTGGCTATAAACTTCACAGAAGCAGCTAACCTGGACTTTCTTTTGCAGTGCTGTTCAGTGGGTTTTAACCAACAACCTTTTGGTTAGTAGATGACCAGAAACTGTGCCACCCAAGGACCTTCTTCATGAGTAGAGCGACTAATTGACATTTACTAAGTATTACCCCTTAGTTTGGAGTCCTGGTGTGATCCTATAGGATAAGCAGTGGATTGCTAACCACAAGTTTGGTAGTTCAAATACACCAGCTGCTCCTTGGAAGTCCTATATGTGTCAGAACTGACTCAACAGCACTTAACAACAAAAAAAGCCCCTTATTTTAAGTAGCCCTGGTAGTGAAGTGGGTTATGCATTGGGCTGCTAACAGCAAGGTCAGCAGTTCAAATTCACCAGCCACTCCTTGGGAGAAAGATGAAGCTTTCTGCTCCCATAAAGATTTACAGCATTGGAAACCCTAAGAGTCTCTATTAGTCAAAACTGACTGGACAGCATGTAGCAGCTGCACCTTATTTTATTTTACTTTTTAAGTTTTTATTGTGAATTATGTGATAGTTTACATGGGAGAACATTAGTTTTACATTTATCCTATTGTACTTCATTTCATTGCCATGGTTACAGTCCTCTCCATGCCTCATCAAAAATCCAAAGGGTATATACACCCCACAAGCCTGCCCCTGGGTCATCAGCACACAATCCCTCTCCCTCTCTTTGAGAGTCCTGACGTGGCACTGTAGAATAAGCATTAGACTGCGAACCTCAAGATAACTAGTTCAAACCTACCAGGTGCTCCTTGCAAACCCTATACAGGGCTTCTATGAGTCTGAACCAACTCAATGGCACTTAACAACAAGAAGAATATGTACTAGGCAAGGAGTCCTGGTGGTGTTGTGGGTTAGGTATTGTGCTTCTGACCTCAAAGTTGGTGGTTCAAACACACCAGTCATTCCACAGGAGAAACGTGAGGCAATCTGCTCCTGTAAAGGTTTACAGTCTTGGAAACCCTACATAAAGTGCTATGAGGTAGAATTAACTCTCATGTCAGTGAGTTTTAGGGATATGCTAGGCAACTTTCTATTTCCTGGGGATTGAAAAAGTGTTTAGAAAGGGAAAAAATAAAGAGAGAGAGAAGAGTTGGGCAGAATGCTCAACGTTAGAAGAATTGGTGAACTTCACCAAAATAAATGCCAGAGAATTCTGGGACCATCCCTTTCCAAGATTAAAAAAAAAAAAAAAAAAAAATCTACTTGCCAAAAAAATGTCACAATGTCTCCCTTTAGAAATTTTTGGAATATTTTAAAACTTGATAGTTTCTACCCCATGAGTCTTACCATGAACACCACTATACACAGTCTTTCAATTCACGATTAAGTAATATTTGTCAGCTGCCACCGTGTTTTTGTCCTTATGTTAGCTGTGAAACACAAAACACCTCCTTACACAGGCTTTCTGTCATAGCCAAGATATTGTGCAAACTTTGGTACATAAAATATTTTGAAAGAAAAATATATTCCCATTTATTGGCTTTGATTTCTATACTCAACTCCATTCTTTGCCTTAAACTCGGCCTATGTAGAACTTGTCTTAATAGAAAGCATCTGTTTCTCCTCAACATTCACATTCTTCTCAAGAATATGTGAAGGCCATGGTAAAAATGACACATCTTCAGACAGTAGAGCAAAGTGTATTTGTGTGGGGTTTTTTTTTGCATGTGTGTGTTTAAGAAAGAGAGAGAACTGGGCTATTTCCATTGTTGTAGCTGCTCCTCAGAACCCTATACAGGGTTGCTATGAATGCACTCAACATAACAACAATAAGTCTTTCATTTATTTGAAAACATATTTTTATAGAAACAGGTGTCAAAGATTGATTTAGCAGCAAGCAGTAGCTATATGACTTGTGCAGTTTATAAGCTTAAGTAAAAATTCATTTGTTTTTTTTCCTGTTTCTACCAATAAAACTATAGTATTTGATGCTAGTTTACAAAAATAGATTTCTGATCCTAGCTTTGTGATTTAATATCAATTTATATTTAATATGTATTCACTGATAATATGCAAGTATATGAAAGGGTTTCAAAAAGTGCAGGGAAAATTTCCATTCTCTTTTCATTCCATTTTTCCATGAACTTTTTTGAGCCCCCCCACCCCATATATGTATTTGTGAATGTATATTTAAGATTTTAAAGTCCCTTTGCAATATTAGTGAAGCCACTGATACAGAGTAGAAAGCCAATTCTTAAATATGAGTCCTTGTTTTAATCAAGCACAGGTTGCTACAAAAATGAAAGCATGTCTGTATTCTTTTAGCTGTCACCTTGAGAACTAAGGCACGCCTTACTCAACCCATAGTATTTTTCAACCACTTAATAGGCAAAAGATGAACAATGAATAAGAAAGAAGGCTAAAGTAAAATTGATGCATTTGAATTTTGGTGTTGGGAAGACTACTGAATATACTATGAACCTTAAACATATCCCACCTGAGTTTAGAGATCATCTCAAGAACAGATTTGGTGCATTAAATACTAATGACAGAAGAAGAGTTGTGTGATGACATCAAAAACAGCATACAGGAAGAAAGCAAAAGGTCATTAAAAAGACAACAAAGAAAGAAAAGACCAAAATGGATGTCAGAAGAGACTGTCAAACTCACTCTCAAGCACAGAGATGCTAAAGCAAAATTTCAATAGCTTCATATGCATGTGAAAGTTGGACAATAAATAAGGAAGACCTTAGAAGAATTGATGCATTTGAGTTATGATGTTTGAGAAGAATAGTAAAAGTATCATGGATTGTCAGAAAAGCAAACAAATCTGTGTTGCAAGAAGTACAGCTAGAATGCACCCTGTTGTTGTTGTTGTCAGGTGCCATCGAGTCAGAACCAACTCAAAGCGACCCCATGAACAGCAGAATGAAACAATGTCTGAACCTGGGCCAACCTCACTACCACTGCCACACTTGACGCCATCAATGATGCCACTTGGCCAATCCATCTCGTTGGGGGTCTTCCTCTTTTTCTCTGACCCTCCATCTTACCCAGCATAACATCCTTCTCCAGTGACTGTTCCCTCCTGACAATATGTCCAAAGTATGAGAGACGAAGTTTAGCCATCTTGGCCTCCGAAGAGCACTCTGGCTGCACTTCTTCCAAAATGGATCGATTGGTTCTTTTGGCAGTCCATGGCACTTTTAGTATTCTCCTCCAACACCAAAACTCAAAGGCATCAATTCTTCTATGATCTTCCTTATTCACTGTCCAGCTTTCGCATCCATATGAGGTTATTGAAAATACCATGGCTTGGGTCAGGCGCACCTTAGTCCTCAAGCTGACATCTTTGCTCTTCAACACTTTAAAAAGTTCCTGTGCAGCAGATTTGCCTAAATCAATACGTCGTCTGATCTCTTGACTGCCGCTTCCGCGAATGTTGATAGTTGATCCAAGAAGAATGAAGTCCTTGACAACTTCAATCTTTTCTCCATTGATAAGAATGTTGTTTATTGGTCCAGTGGTGAGGATTTTTGTTTTCTTGACATTGAGATGCAATCCATACCGAAGGCTGTGTTCTTTGATCTTCATCAGTAAATGTTTCAAGTCCTCTTCACTTTCAGCAAGCAAGGTTGTATCATCTGCATATCGCAGGTTGTTAATGAGTCTTCCTCCAATCCCGATGCCACGTTTTTCTTCACAGAACCCAGCTTCTCGTATTATTTGCTCAGCATACAGGTTGAATAAGTATGGTGAAAGAATACAACCTTGTTGCACACCTTTCCCAATTTTAAAACATTCAATGATTCCATGCTCTGTTCGAACATCTGCTTCTTGGTCCAGGTACAGATTTCTCAGAAGTACAATTAAGTGTTCTGGAATTCTCATACTTCTCAATGTTGTCCATAGCTTGTCATGATCCACACAATCGAAAGCCTTTGCGTAGTCCATAAAGCATAGGTATGCTCCTTAGAAGCCCTATAACAACACTTCGTATTTCATAATTGGGACATATTATCAAGAAGGACCTGTCTCTGGAGAAGGATATCATGCTTGGTAAAGTGGAGGGTCAGTGACCAAGAGGAAGTCCCCAACAAGATGGATTGGCACAGTAGCAGCAGCAATGGGCTCAACGACCCAGAACAATGTTCTATTCTGTTGTGCATAAGGTTGCTATGAGTCAAAACCAACTCAACAGCACCTAACAACGACAACATGAACTGCTAGAAGAATGAACAAATCTGGGACGAAATACAGCTAGGATGCTCCTTAAAAGTGAGGATGGCAAGACTTTGTCTCATGGCTCTTGTACTCTGGCCATGTCATAAGGAGTAACTAGTCCCTGGAGAAGGATATCATGCTTGATAAAGTAGAGAGTCAGTTATGCATGGCACTGCTATGAGTTGGAACCGTCTCAATGACATCTAACAATAACAATTGTTTTATTAAAGATCTGCCAATAATCAACCTATGTCTTTAGAGGTATCCTCTTCTTCACTCTTATGCTCTCACTCAGCAAATATTTGTTGGGCATTTACTATTAATCAAGTATTTTTCTAGGACTCAGGGATATAGAAGAGAAAATGACCTCTCAGGAAACTAAAATAACCAAATTTTTAATAAGAGTTTCAGAATGAAACTATCTCAATAAGCTAAAGTCTGTTCTCGAAAATGTCATCCCAATCAAAAAGGACTTGAGATCTTAGTTTCAACATTTCTTATGGCTAGATATAAGTGGTATGGAGATTGTGATGATGGCCATGTGATAGTTAAGGTTTTCAATCAGTTTAACTGAGTCGATTCTCAGTGGTTTGGCAGTTGAGATGTAGTCATCCCCATAACGAGATCTAATATAATGTAAGTAACCCTATGATAAGGTCTGCTATGAACAGCCAGTCTATTGATAGGATGTTTCCTTGGGACTGTGGCCTGCTTCCTATATATTAGACACTCAGGCAAGTCTTGCTTGCTCTTTGTTGGATCTCGATCTTCCGTCTGGCTCATCGTCTAACTGTTGGTCCTTTGAACTTGAACCACTGACATGCTCTATTACCTGCCTGCCTGTCTGCCAGCTGACCTGTTGATCTTGATTCATCTGACCTAGATTTAAGACTCTTCCTCCTCTACAACTGTGTGAGCCATTTCCTTGATATAAACTTTTCTTTTTATATACATACATGTTTCACTGGTCTTGCTTCCCTAGAGAATCCAGTCTAAGACAGTCCACTTTGAACATTCTTTTACCCTAAAGCTTTTGGCCCTCTCACCAGCATTTCACTGCTCTGTTCCTAACCAATTCCATTTCTTGTTTTTCCCTTTGAGAGTAATTTACAAAGTACTTCAAACCAGTAGTGGGGATCTCAGAATAAATTCATATGTATGTATTTTTTAAAGTCTTTATCCTAGTGTTATTTAAGAAGAGGCTAGATCACTATTTGTCAGGAATATTCTTGATAGAACTGCTGTACTTTTAATAACTTTATACTTAATTCTATAGATACTAGATTCTTTAGCCTAAACATATTGCAAAATTTCTATCTATCTATCTATCTATCTATCTATCTATCTATCTATCTATCTATCTATATTTATACCTACCTACCTACCTACCTACCTACCTACCTACCTACGTACCAACCAACCAAGGAGCTCTAGTAGCGTAGTGGTTACGAATCGGGCTGCAAACCGCAAGGTCAGCAGTTTGAAACTACCAGCTGCTCTGCGGGAGAAAGATGAGGCTTTCTGCTCCCATAAAGATTTATGGCCTCTGAAACCCTGTTCAGGGTCGATATGGGTTGGAACCAACTCGACGGTACTTAACAACAACAACAACCTACCTACCTGGTGTGGCACTGTGGGTTAATGAACCAGACTGCAAAGCCATTTGAACTGCAAGGTCGGTGGTTCAAACTCACCAATCGCTCCTCGGAAGCCCTGTATAGGGTCGCTATGGGTTGGATACGACTTGATGGCACTTAACAATAACAACAACACCTACCTAGCTACTGGGAGTCCTAGTGTGGCAATGTGGGTTAATGTGCTGGACTGCAAATTTGGTTTGAACTGCAAGGTCAACAGTTCAAGCTTACCAGTTATTCCTCAGAAACCCTATACAGGGTTGCTATGGGTCTGAACCAACTTGATAGAACTTAACAACAACAACCTACCTACTTATCTACCTACCAAAGGAGTCCTGGTAGCATAGTGGATTGCAAGCTGGACTGCTAACTGCAAGGTCAGCAGTTGAAATCTATGAGTCACTCCGCAGGAGAAAGATGAGCCTTTCTGCTTCCATAAAGATATGTTGTTGTTGTTAAGTGCTGTCGAGTTGGTTCCGATCCATAGCAACCCTGAACAGGGTTTCCGAGGCTGTAAATCTTTACAGGAACTGCCTGATTTGTAACCACTACACTACAGCCTTGGAAAACCTATACAGAGTATCACATAGCCAGTCAGCCAGCCACCTACCAACCTGTGGATCTATCTATGTCTATAGTCAAGTCCAAAATCCAACAGCAATCTCTTCTATCACATCCCTGAAATATGATCATTCAATTTCTGATTAAATCACAGAAATATTCTTATATAGTACTCTAAATGCTGTTCAGAGTCCCAAGTTTGTTATTGTTATTGTTGCTTTTAATAACAGCTAAATCAGGGAAATGCTAATACAGATCTTTGCACATGATACGTTCTCTTCATTCACTCATTTCAAAACAAAACAAACAGATATTAACGAAGCATAACTTACATGCCAGGCGTCTTGCTAGGTACTAGGGATATCATGATGATTTGAACTCAGTTTCTGCTAACAAGGCTTTCGTCCAAAGGGAGGAGACCGTCACACACTGGTATGCATATACCAGGACTATCATCAAAATCTATGCATCCTTACCTATAATTTTAGTTTCCCAGTTGGACTACGGTCACAGGCATTTTATCTCCCAGAATAACCTCAAAGATGTTAGGAGTTCATTTGATAAATATGACATCCAGATATATAAAACAGTAAGCAATCAAAACACATTTACAAGTAAGAGTAGTTGTAAGGTTGATTTACATTTATATGAAGCTGGATGTATGTTTTAAAGTATGGAAGAGAATACTTTCCTTAGAACTGTATGTTTGTCATTTCAATGTTTTACTGGTTTAATGACTTGATCACCATGGGAAATACGAACACAAGAAGACTGCAAACTATGTCTACAAAACTTCCAGACAATTAAGGGAACACTTGAGCCCTCTTAAATCAGTGTTCTTTTCCTTGGAGGACAAATGACCTGTCCTCTCTGTTGCTAACTGCATTTCACTCAAACGCAATTTGGAGTCCTTTAGAAAAATTGTCCAAATTTAAAAACTGGATAAACCCTAGTCCTAAAAGTGAATTCACCAATATCCTCTTCCTTAAAATTTCAGGGATAAAAATTTAAAGAAATAGTATGTATGAAGGAAATCTTGTAAATCTCAGTATGAACATGGTCATTGGGTCTTATTTTAGTAAGAAGACACAGTCAAGATATGAAAGAGTTTGTAAAAGGATGTTCATCATATAAAAGAGTCCTGGTGTGGTGCTGTGTTGTTGTTGTTATGTGCCGTGGAGTCGGTTCCGACTCATAGTGACCCCGGACAGGGTTTCTGAGGCTGTAAATCTTTACAGGAGCAGAAAGCCTCATCTTTCTCCCGCGGAACAGCTGGTAGTTCCAAACTGCTGACCTTAAGGTTCACAGCCGATTCATAACCACTACGATACCAGATATGCTGTAGGATAAGCTAACCACAAGTTTCTTGGTTTGAACCCACCATCTGCTCCTTGGAAACCCTATACGAGATCATTATGAGCCAGAAGTTACTCAATAGCTCTGAACAACAAAAATCTAATAAAATGCTAAGTTTATCACTTTCTTTTCTTTTAATAGAATGCAAGGACTCTGTCAAATAGGACTGATTTTAGCAAGAGGTAGGATGGGGTCCAATTAAACTTGTCTTAAACTAACAAACAAATATATCTTCCATTTTACCAAAGTATGCCAAAACGTTGTTGTTGTTAAGTGCCATCGAGTCGGTTCCGACACATAGAGAGCCTGTATAGGGTTTCCGAGGAGTGACTGGTGAGCTTGAACCACCAACCTTGCAGTTCAAACGGCTTTGCAGTCTAGCGCATTAACCCACAGAACCACACCAGGACAAAATGCTTTTGTTGTTGAGTGCCATCAAGTCGATTCTGACCCATAGTGACCCTGTGTAGGGTTTTCAAGGAGCAGCTGGTGAGTTTGAACCTTAAGACTCACTAAACCCTGTCTGTTTTATTATTTTTTTTTCTTAAATGTTTTATTGTGAATTATGTGATAATTTACATGGGAGAACATTCGTTTTACATTCATTCTATCGTATATTGTCTCATTGCCATGGTTACAATCCCCTCATGCAATCCTTCCCCGTGCCCCCCAGGTCTTCAGCACACAGTCGCTCTCCCTCTCTGGATCTAAAGTCTCCAGCTGCTCCATCGCTCCACATCATCATCTCTGGATCCATTTCAGGCATCACTGCTTCTCTGGGTAGTGTCCCGCTCTCTGCTCTTCTCCCTTGATGGTCCTAGGGACCTCCACTCCTAGACTGAAAAGTTAATCATTCCCCTCCTTGCTATAAAATGTCTATCTTTACATTTTCAACCCTCACAATCAGTCCTGATAATAATTGTTCACTATTGTATCACAGGAGACCCTTCTGCATTTCATTGCATCAGCCCCACCTAGTCAGATTGAATACTACTCACTGGAGATTCTACCTTCCTCCAGGCCCTCTGGATCTAGGTTCCCTCTTGAAAGCTTGTAAGCCAGTCACTTCTTGCCTTTGTAGCCCCCTCCCCCCGCCGTCCCCCATTTTGGGTAGCCAATGTCCAAGTTGCCCATCCCTGTCTACTCTATGTGTGGATGGGGTGGGAATGATTCCTGCTGTAAGGAGACTTGTTCCCTCTTTTGAGTTACTGCTTCCATAGGTGTAGGTCAAGTTCATCGAATTGTATGAGAAGGTTTTTTTTTCCTCTTCTTTTTACTTCTGGTTGAGCTCTGATCATCCAGTCACTGAAGCCAGGATAAGTGGTTATTTTCTGCAAGTGTGGATATTCTTGTGCATATGCCCTCTCTTCTTATCAGCTGGATGCTTCACTCTCCACTCTAGTCCTCTGTGCCTATGTCACTGACTCTGGGCTCAAGAGTCCCCAGGTCTTGTCACACTGCTGGCTAACCAGGTCTTCACCCGGGTTCACAGAAGTCTATTGAATGTTGTAGGGTTTTGCTATTAAAGTAGTTTTCACAAAGCAGGCAAAGTTATCAGACAGGTATTGTTCTCTTTATATTTAAAAAAAACAAACACTAAAAATATTTGCCTTGTGCTATGCATCTGGGTAAAATGGTTCTCTGTCTCTCTTAACTTATTTTGGAAGGGGGATAGATAAATGAATTTTTTTTTTCCTCACAAAAATGAAGTCATGTAAGTTATTTGAGCTCCATGAGAGTATTTTGGCATGGGATGACTGCCCTTTCTTTTTCTTGGCTTCCAGAGCTAGGCATCTGCAATTTGCAAAACAAATTCAAGATAAAGTACCCAGCTGGGTAAGTTTGTACAGTAGAGCTTAGAAATTGGTTTGCTATTCAATCCATCTTTCTTTTCTCCTCTTCTCCCTTTCCCTCTTTTCTGCCACTTTCTCTGTCTCAGTGAACTAACTGCTCAACTGTTCCCTACATGCTATTTATTCGTCTTTTAAAAAATCTGCCAATGAAGCCATTTATTTATCTTTGTGCCTGAGAATCAAATGGCCGTCACTGTTTCAGATTCCCTGCAAGCTGGTAGGTCCTGTTCCTTCATGGTTTGTAGTTTTTTTATTTTGGGGCATGGATGGTTGTTATGGCTCAAATAATTGAACAGTTTTTGTTTGACACCAAAACAACAATGACAACAACAACTATAATGATGATGAGACAACAAAACAAGTATCAGGAAATCTTCCAGCAGCCAGTCTTTTTAAAGAGACAGACTGAAGGGATAAAACATTCCTGGTGCTGTAGGATAAGCACTGGACTGCACACCACAAGGCTGGTGGTTCAAATCCACTAGCCGCTCCTCTGAAATCATATACAGGATTTGTTACGAGTCAGAACCAACTCGGCAGCATTTAACCACAACAACAATCCTTGGGTTGCCAGGTCTTCTAGTGTTCTATTTTAAGGGTCAAAAAACTACGACCCACAGGCCAAATTCAGCCCACTAGCAGTTTTTGTAAATCAAGTTCCATTGAACCATAGCCATGTACAACCTTAGTTTGCGTATTGTCTATCAATGCTTTCATATGACAGTAGCAGAGTTCAATAGCTGTGATGGAGACCTATTGGTACACAAAGCCTAAAATAGTCACTATCTGGTTCTTTGCAGAAAAAAGTTTGCCAACTCTGGTTGTATTGGGCAAGTAATGCTACAACTTTCTTTTTTTTTTTTTTAACATTAAATTGGTGAAAAAATGGTTTAGAGAGTTGTTGTTGCTATTAGGTGCCATCATGCCATTTCTAACTCATGGAGACCCTATGTACAACAGAATGAAACACTGCCTGGTTCCATGCCATCCTCACAAGCATTTGAGCCCTATCGTGACAGCCACTTGTCAGTCCATTGAGAGTCTATCTCTTTTTTGTTGACCCTCTGCTTTACCAATTATCTAGCAGTGACAGAGCAGAAATACTCCAAGTGGATGGTTTTAACAAACATAAATTTATTCTTACAATCTAGGACGCTAGAAGTCAGAATTTAGAGCACTAGGTTGTCAGGAAGGCTTTTTCTCTCTGTTGGCTCTGGGGAAGGTCCTTGTCTGCTTTCAACATTTGTGGGCCCAGCATCCCTTGGAGATATCCATGTGTTTTGGCATCAATCCTCTCTTGGGTCTAGGGGCTTCTCAACACCTGGATCCTGAATCTAAAGTACACACTTAGCTCCCAGCTCTTCGTTCTTGGTGGTATTCAGGTTCCTCTCTCTCTGCTTACTTCACTCTTCTTTGAGCTTATGTAAGATAAGGGGATGCAGGCCATACCCCAAGGAAACTCCCTTTATATTGGATTATGACTGTGACCTGAACACCCTGATACCCTGACAGCAGATTGCTTGATCATATCAGATCACATCAGAGGGATGATTACATCATTTTACAATTGTCAAGTTACATTTCTGATAAGCTTCTGAGAATCATGGCCCAGTTATGCTGACACACAGTTTTTGGGACAAATTTTAATCCATGAGACCAAGCATGATGTCTTTCTCCAAAGACTGGTCCCTCTTGATAACCTGTCTAAAATACATAAGAAGACGTCTTGCCATCCTCACTTCTACAGAGCATTCTGGCTGTACTTCTTCCAAAACAGACTTTTTCATTCTTCTGGAGTCCAGAAGTCTGGTATATTTAATAGTTATTCTTCTCCAACACCATAATCCAAAGACATCACTTCTTCTTTGGTCTTTTTTATGCATTGTTCAGCTTCTACATGCATATGAGGTCACTGAAAATATCATGGCTTGGGTCCTCAAAGTGACATCTTTCCTTTTTAATACATTAAAAAGGCCATTTGTAACATATCTGCCCAATGTAATAGATTACTTGATTTCTTCACTGCTGCTTCCATGAATGCTGATTGTTGAGGCAAGTAAAATGAAATCCTTAACATTATCAATATTTTGTTTGTTTATCATGATGTTGCTTGTCAGTCTATTTATGAAGATTTTAATTTTCTTCATATTGAAGTGTAATCTATACTAAAGGTTGTAAATCTTTGTGTTTTAAGTCATCTTCCCTTTCAGCAAGCAATGTTGTGTCATTTGCATATTGCAGGTTGTTAATGCATATTCTTCAAAACCTGATGCTGTGGTTTTCATCATATAGTCCAGCTTTTTGGATTATTTGCTCTGAATATAGGTTGAATGGTGGTACAGTAGTGGTTATGTGCCATGGAGTTAGTTCCAACTCATAGCAACCTTGTATAGGGTTTCTGAGGCTGTAATTCTGTATGGGAGCAGACAGCCTCAATTTTCTCAGTGGAACCACTGGTAGTTTTGAACTGCTGACCTGTGAAATTAGTAGCCCGATTTGTAACCACTACATTACCAGACTTATTTATAGGTTGAATAAGTATGGTAAAAGGATACTATCTAGACACATACTTTCCTAATTTTAAACCATGTACTATCCCCTTGTTCTATATACATGACTGCCTCTTGATCTATGTACAGGTTCTATTGCATAGTATGAGTTTAGCACAAGTGTTTTGAATTCCCATTCTTTTGCAAAGCTACCTATAATTTGTTGTGAGTCCCATAGTCAGATGCCTTTGTGTAGTCCATAAAACATAAGGAAATATCTTTCTGGTATTCTCTGTTGTCATCCAAGATCTACCTGACATTATCAATGATACGTTTCGTTCCATATCCTCTTTTGAATCAAGCTAGAATTTCTGGCAGTTCCCTGTTTATGTATTGCTACAACTGTCTTTGAATTATCTTTGGCAAAAGTGTACTTGTATGTGATATTAGTGATAAAAACCCATTACCATCCAGTCGATTCCAACTTGTAGTAATCCTATAGGAGAGAGTGGAAGTGCCCAATAAGGTTTCCAAGGTTGAAAATTTTTTACAGAACCAGACTATCTCAACTTTTTCCTGCTACATGGCTGGTGGGTTTGAACCACTGAACTTTTGGTCAGCAGTCCAATGCTTAACCCATTGTGCTAATTAATATAATCAAAGACTCCTTGACGATATTAATGATACTGTTCTATACTTTCCACAATCCATTGAATCACCTTTCCTTGGAATGGGCACAAATATGGATCTCTTCCAGTTGGTTGACCAGTAGCTGTCTTCCTAATTTCTTGACATGAATGAGTGAGTACTTCCGGCATTGCATCCTTTTGTTGAATCCATTTGTTAAAAGAGGAGTTTAGAAAAAGTACCCAGCAATCCTTAGAAGGAACTGGAATAATATATATTTATCATGAGAATATCTGTTTAACCAGTCATCATTACAAATGACAGTAACTGAAAAGTAATTTACTCTTAATCCAACTAAATTTTACAGATGAAGGAACAGCCCATAAAGGTTAAAAAATTGATTTACAAAAGATTACACATTGAATTGATAGAAGAGCAAATACACAAATCCAGGGAAGCATATTTGGGAGAAATAAATAGAACAAATTCTATTTGCTTGCCCAATAGAACTAACTTCTTTGGTGTGTGTGGAGGCTGGAGGAGATGTACGTATTTGGTTTAGTCTTTGTTCGTTGTAATTATGAACAGTAGATGTTCCTTCTATTTCACAGAAGCACCTTGTCCTCCACCCCACAGGGAAGCTCTGTATATTTACAATCTGTTTGGGTCAAATGATTAGAATGAGTTTTGTGGTCACTGTAGAGTTCATCCTTCAGATGTTACCTAATTTTCAAGTCACCAGGACACTGTGTCTATTCTTAGTCCCTGGGGTGGACACTTATTATGGGTTGGCACTAAAGGCCAGTTCCATGAGCAAGGAAACAGCATTTGGGTGGGAGAGTGGCCAGGAACAAAACGTCAGTGGGTCAGGGTGGAGTGGAGAGAGTTTGGTAACTCAGGGGAAGGAATGAGAAATTTTTCTTAAAAGATATTCTCCAACTTTAGAAGGGCTCTTTGTGGCAGATCTGAAACTTCTGCTTTGTAAGTTTCTGTCCCTAGAAGAGTGGTTTTTAGGTTTGCTTTGACTCACAGTGGATGTTAAGGATTTCACAAAGCTATAAATCCTGCCTCTTCACTCATCCTCTCAAATACATACATGCAGCTAACAATTTTACCTACAGTTTCAGGTAGTACAAATGCTCTAAACATCTGCAGACTATCCATAGATGTCAGGTTGAGAACTCTTCCCACCACTGTTGTTACGTGTTATTGAGTCAATTCCAGATCATGTTAGTAGGTGCTGTGGAGTAGGTTCTGACTCACAGTAACCCTATGCACAACAGAACAAACCACGGCCCGGTCCTGTGCCATCTTCACAGTTGTTGTTTTGCTTGAGCCCATTGTTGATGCTACTGTGCCAATCCATTTCATTAGGGGAGGTTCCTCTTTTTTTTGCTAACCCTCCACTTTACCAAGCATGATGTCCTTCTCCAGAGACTGCTCCCTCCTGATAACACATCCAAAGTATGAGAGACGAAGTCTTATCATCCTGGCTTCTAAAGAGTATTCTGGCTCTACTTCTAACACAAAACAGTTTGTTCGTCTAGAAGTCTATGGTACTTTTAATATTCTTCTCTAACACCATAACACAAATGCATTAATTCTTGTCATAGTGACACTGTATAGGGTTTCTTAGGAGCAAATGATGGGTTTGAATCTCTGACCTTTTGGTTAGCAAGCAGTCCAGTGCTTATCCTACAGCGCCACACCAGGATGCCTCAAAATTAGTGTTTATGAAGTAAGTAATGAAATGTTTTTCTCTTTGGATACATGCTCTACACTGAACTCCCCAGCTTAAACTATTAATGGGTTTTCATTGTCTTTGGGAATAAGTCCTAATTCCCGAGAATGTCCTCCACCATCTGACCTCTGCATCTTTCTCTGGTCTCATTCCTCAACCTTTCTTCACTCTATACTATAGTAATACCTAGCTAACTGCACTTCTCCAAACTCATAGAGTTTTTTCTCCTCTCCAAAATGTTGTATATACTTTCATTTTCTTTGCCTGGAACACTCTTTACAATTCTTTCTAGGCTCAGCTCACGTGTCACTTCCTTTAAGAATTCTTCTCTGATACCTCAAGGCTGAGTCAGGTACTCTTCTTCTGTACTTTCATAATGCCTGGCATTGACCCATTAAGTAGCAGTTATTATTCTGTATCATGATTGCCTGTTTGCTTATCTCTATCTTCAACTATAGGAGTCCTGGTGTGGTGCTGTGGGTTAATGAGCTGGACTGCAAAGTTGGTTTGAACCTAAAGTCTGGCAGGTCAAGCTCACCAACTGCTCCTCAGAAACCCTATACAGGGTTGCTATGAGTTGGAACTGACTCGATGGCACTTAGTAACTTAACAACAACAACAGCTCCAACTATAAGTGATTGGAAGGCTGGGGCCTATGGCTCACCATAATATCCCTAGGATAAAACACTCTCCCCGCCATCAATGTTCATTGTATCAGTGACTCTATGAATGAATGAAGATCTGAGGAAAGTAGAAAATGGGCACATAACTTCCTGATGTGGGGCACATGAAAAAGTGCTAGATCTTTTAAAGGTTATTGGAAAGCAAGTGGGAGAGAAAGGCAACCTTGCTAAATCCAGTGTTATTTTTATGGGTGCACCATCCTGGAGTGGCCCATGACAAAAAAGGCAGCTTTAGAAAGAAACAAAGTTAGTGGTGTTTGATGCTGATGATCGTGATGATGTTGATGATGATGATACACTGATGAAGAGTTTATATGTTGGAAGACAGGAAGAGATACACCGATGGACTACAATTTCTACTACTAGTTATTGTTTATTGAATGCTACATGCCAGGACTTGTGTTGAGAGCTTCACAATTATTATCTCACTTAAACCTCATTAAATTCTTGTTTCCATTTTAAAGACAAAGAGATAGAAGTTAAAATAGCCAATTTTCTCTTTATATGTATATATATGCCTTTAAAATGCAATGTAGACTAAAGGCTATTCAACTTATTAAAACAAGACATAATATGTAAAATTATCCACCGGTTATAAAAACAATTCTAGATACAGGCAACAATAACAAAAAAGTGGGTTCTGTTATTATATAGACCAGGGTTCAATTCCCAACTCTGGCTTTTTTTTTTTAAGTTGTATGATGGTAATAATACTTACCTCAAAAAGTGGTTGTTAAGTGCTTAGTATGTTGTTGTTGTGGTTAAGTACCTTTGAGTCGATTTCGACTCAGCGACCCTATACAGGGTTTCCAAGGGGTGACTGATGAGTTCAACCATCGACCTTGCAGATCAAACCAACCTGGCAAGCTCATGCTTATCCTATAGCACTACACCAGGATTCTAAAGTGTATAGTATAGTATCTGGTATATAGTTGACTCGAAGTAACTATTAATAAATCCCCTATAGTAAATTTGGCATTTACTGAATACCTATTATATATTAGCCAATGGACTAAATAATACAAAATTTCTAGTCATCCTATAGTGAGGTTTGCATGGTATTTATAATAAAACCAGCAGTAAACTAACAAGTAATAATTATCTAAAGATGTTCTCAGTCATTTGAATGTATCTGTAGCTAAGGATTATCACCACTGCCACCACCAACTAAAGTAAAATTCAGAAACTATGTTTAAAAGTAAACTTATCCTTTGTTGAAGTTATTCTTTAAATTGGTTATTTGTTGTTGGAAAGTGCCATTGAGTTGGTTCCAACTCATAGTGACTCTGTAAAGGATTTCTGAGGAGTGGTTGGTGGGTTTGAACCGATGAATTTGTGGTTAGTAGTCCAGGGTCGCTATGGGTCGGAACCGACTCGACGGCACTTAACAACAACAACAACAAGTCCAGTGCTTATCTTACAGTGCCACAAATTTATTATAGATACCTAAAAAATTTAACCCATTAATTATTTTCTCTTAAGTATACTATGTAACTACATTAGGCTGAAAGTTCCTTTTTAAAGAGTTCTTTTCAGAAGCATTCATTTTAAAGGGACATACGTTAGGAACCAGTTTTATGCCTTACGATTGTGTTGTTATTTCAGAAATGTTTGAAAGGTACTTTAGTTGTGGATGAAATAAGTTATCAACATTTTCTTTTCTTATTAAAAGTGAAGGCAACCTAGTAAACAAGTAGTTATGGATGATGAAGAAGGGATAAATGATACCACAGTCCAAAAAGAACAAAATCCCTTTTCAAATTGGTCCTTAAATCAAAATGATGGTCAAGTTAAGAATGAAAAAAATCTTTGATTTTTAAAAATTGACCTTCAGAGATGGCTTTCTTATACTTTTGAAAAAATAAAAAGATTTGCCCCTTTGGGAATAAAAAAATATTCACTTTTGACTCTGGTATTTCACTATAATGAAACTGTTAGACTATTTTATCAAGCTTTTTAAGATAGAAAAATGAGAAGTCTGACACAATTCTCATATACCTTGTGTACTATCATGGCAATCTATCATAATGATGAAAAATGAAGACTTTATAGTCAAAATTCCTGAGTTCAAATGTTCTCTCCAGAGCTTGTTTGTTCTTGGGCAAATATGTAAAATATGAGACACAGTCTCATAGAAGGTGTCCAAGGAAAGTTAGCATTTGTGTTTAACTATTATTTGCTCTGATGACTTTTACTTATTTTTCCTACCTCACACACTATGACATTTCATTGATTCTTCTGTTTTATGTGACCTGTGAGCATTGTTAATTTTGTGGTCTTCTCTTATGATCTCTCTAGACCTTATTTTCTTCAACTTTAAAACATGGGAGTCAGATTACAATCTCTAAATTCTATTCTGGTGCTATAATACTTGAAATTCCAATTATTGTTACAAATTTAGCTAATAATAAATGCCAGTGTGATGAAGTGATTTTATTTCTTTTTTTTCCTTTTCACTTGAGATGATAATATAGCCTAACAATACGACATGCAATTTTTTGTCTCTATAATGAACAAATAATAGGTTGTTGATCAGGTTGGAGGTGAGGTATTGAAAATCAAACTAGTTGTCTTCTAACTAAGCTATTGAGGTAAATGAACTGAGGTTTGAAAATGGAAATGTTGAGGAATTATATTAGACTGAATTCTGGCCCTACTCACATACATAGGCATGGAAGGCAAAAAATGCTTTGGTAATAACTGTAGCTTTTCTCAGCTCATTCTGTTACCAGGGATGCATTTTTCCTTGATTCTGGAAGAAATCTCCAGAATCTTTTGCTAGAAATAATTTCTAGGTCTTGGATCTCTGTTATGTACCAAAATACATTAAGCTACAAATTAACCTACAAATTCTAACATACAAGAGAATATCTTGATTATTGCAGATTATTGAACAAACATGGAAATTTAGATGCACTGATACTATGGTCAATATCTTCAAATGTGTCTATCTATTCTAATGTGACATGATTAGCTATTTTTGGATATATTATTATAATGACCACAAAGACCATTAGAAAAAGAGCCATGTGTTCTCTGTTAAATGTAGCCCTACAGTCTCCCTTGGATTAGCAAAGCAAGCCACTAAATACTTCTGTCAGACTTCAAAAAAGCTGAGTTCTCCTAGAGAATCACTAAGGGATGAACTTCAAAAGAGTAGAGGTTTCACTTGGATCAATTCCCAGAAAATCAGGTTATTTACCAAATCATATTTATGCAAACTACACAAACACATTTTGATCTGCAGAGTACCAAAATAATGTTTTAGAAAATGATAACCTTAAATGAAAATTCTACTGTAGAGAAGAAAGAAGGAGGAGGGTCTACTTTTTTGTGTGTATCTGATGATCCTGTCTGCCTACATTGATCAAATTAGCTACACAATATGGCCAGATCTGATGCTATTCTATGGCTATAAATTTACATTAGAACAACTGAAATTTTTATTAATTCAGTTGAGTAATAAAATTAGGGATGTCTTAAACACACAGAGTAATTTTAGCTTCTCTGTTTCTATTTGTTTGGAATGTCAAGGTGGGATAGTGTTATGGATTAAATTTGCCACCCCCCAAATATGTGTTGTAAATCCTAACCTCTATGTCTGTAGTTATAATCCCCTTTGGGAATGGATTGTCTTTGTTATGATAAAGAGACAGGGTTACTGTAGGGGGTGTCTTGAAGCAATCTCTTCTGAGATATAAACAATAATAAATAAACCCACTGCCATATAATCAATTCCAAATCACAGTGACTCTGTAGGACTGCTCCGTAGGAGTTCCATGAGAGTAAATCTTCAAGGAAGTGTGTTGCTGTTCTTGTTACATGTCATCAAGTCAGTTCTGACACAGAGCAGCCCTATATAGGGTTTCTGAAGAGCAGCTGGTGAGTTTGAACCACCAACCTTGTGGTTCAAACTGATCTTGTGGTCCACCTCTTTCCTATAATGCCATACCAGGACTCCTCAAGGAAGCAGGTTTTTTCCCCTCATGGAGCAGCTGTTGGATTCAAACCATTGACCTTTTTGGTTATCAGCTGAATGCAACACCACTGCATTACCAGGGCGGCTCCTTCCTTTTGAGTTATAAAAGACATTTAAACAAGCAAGTGAAATAAGGAACGAGATGCCAAGCTACATGAAGATAACCCAGGAGGAGAAACTCAGAAGAGACTAGGACCTTCTTCTGGAGCCAACAGAGAAAGAAAGATTTCCTCCTCAAGCTGGTACCCTGAATTAGGACATCTTGGTGTGGCACTGTAAGATAAGCACTTTATTGCTAACCACAGGTTAAGTAGTTCAAATCCGCCAGCTGCTCCTAGGAAACCTTACACGGGGTTGCTATGAGTCGAAATTGAGTTACAGCACTTCAACAAGAGGGCTGGTGCAGTGGGTTGAGCATTGGGCTGCTAACCTGAAAGGTTTGAATCTACCAACCAATCCAAGGAAGAAAGAAAGATAGGGCAGCCTGCTTCCATGAAGATTTACCGCCTTGGAAATCCACTAGGGCAGCAACATGAGCCAGAATGAACTGGATGACAATGGGCTCAGTGTGTGGTTTGAAACCGTGTCAAAATAAATCAGCAGGATAAAGCCATCCACTTTAGCACTCAGACAAGTAGATAGCCTAAGTTTTTTTATATCAACCATTTTAAAAATAAATTTTTCCATCTCCAAGAATTTCTAGTATATCTTTGTGTCACAAGTTGATTGTTTACATTAACCTATGGCTGCTAACCTCGGTGTCAGCAGTTTGAAAGTACCAGTTGTTCCGTGGGAGAAAGATGAGGATTTCTGCTCCCATAAAGATTTACAGCATCAGAAACCCTGTGCAGGGTCACTATGAGTTAGAACCAACTCCACAGCACATAACAACAACAACATCTAAATATAGAACTCAGAAGAAATAGATACATTTTGGCACATGTTCCACACCGGTGACTCATACTTCTTGGGTCCCAACTATATGTTACATTAATCTGTGGGTGTGGCGCTGTAGGATAAAGCTGTGGACTGCAAGGTCCGTTTGACCCAAAAGGTTGGTGAGTCAAACTCACCAGCCGCTCCTTGGAAGCCCTACACAGGGTTGCTATGAGTCAGAACTGACTCCAAGGCACTTAACAACAATGTTTTCTCATTATAATATGATTACTTTAAAACCATAGTTTGTTCTGTTCATCTTTGCAGTGCCATTAGCACACATTAATCTGACATAAAATAGATACTCGATACATGAGAGAACTTCAAAAAGTTGGTGGAAAAATTCCATTTTTTTTATTCTATTTTTCTATGAACTTTTAAAAACCGCTTTCCAATTTATTTTGTTAAAAAAATAAGTAATATTTGAAAATCAGATTAACTGATTTCATCATAACCTGATCCAAAACAATTATTTTTGTTGAGTTTTCAGTGAAATGACACATATCAACATAAAACCTTAAGTATAGAAAATGCCTTACTAGGGATATGTACTTATTATTTATCAATTCAAGATACTATACAAATCTTTTCCCTCATGAGTAGAACCTTGAGCTTAAATTAACCATGTACAGACTTATGCGAACTTTTAACCCTTTTTTTTTTTTTTTCTTGGCAATTTGGGTAAGTTGGCTGTATTGGATTCTGTTACTTGTAACTGGAAACAGATCCTTGATTTGAACATAGCTGTCTAGTGATTTTTCAATTCGGTAAACATATGTGGCTTATATTCCTAACTGCTGATCAGGAGAGAATGCATGAAGAGAGACTGAAGCATGGTGCAGTTTACATTGTTTTGTACTTTCCAGTTCCATGTGGTACTTTTTAAGAAGATATACATCTGGGACAGCAACGGCTCCTCAGCTGCTGGCTGGATACAAATAACAGTTCATTTAGTCTGTATCTGAGTATTTCCAAATATTTAAATCAACACTGTGACTAAATTTGAGCCAATTGGATCCCCTTTAGAACTTGAAAATAGTGTTAGTCGGCCAGCCATAGAAGAAGCAGAAAAAAAAAGTTGTTTTCTCTGTCAACTCAACAGAATTGGATCAGAATATATGAAATACTGCAAAATTGATCATTGTGGAAACTTGAATTCAGGAAATTATTTGTTTTGTTTACATATTATCAAATAATTATTTAGCCAAAATCAGTGAACAAAAACTCGTTTTTGTTGTTAGAAATGCACAACTTGATTATCCCATCCTAAGGAATGATATATCTGATCAATTTTTGGTTAAAGTTCATCACATTTATCTATCTTTGTTAGGTCTTCATTTCAGTTTTCTCTTTTTAGACACAACTGCACTGGTACCACTGAGATTCTAGTATAGTTTTTAAAAAGCAGGGTTGGTTTTTTTCTTCATCATAGTATTGATAAAAATTAGTATTCCAGTTTAATAAGCTAGAAAGTTATTAAGTATTTTGAGGGTTAATTATTTTGAGCCAGTTAAAGACAGTATAGCATTCTTAGAAACAGTGTTAATATACAATTTACTAGCCATATATTTATATGGAAGAAAGGACAATTAGATTCTTTAAAAATAAATATATAAGGACTTCCGGTTTGGGCTATAGCAGCGAAAACCAGGTACGCTCGGGTGAGAACGGATGGGAATCTCACTAACGAAGCGCTCACAGAACAACTCCAGAGCTCCGGATCTACCATAAGATCCAGGACGTCAGTTTCCCTCACTCGCAAGGGAAAAAAATCACGATATTAAGGAAAAGTTAGGACTCTGGAGACAGGACTCCCTTGGCAACTACCCCACCCTGTCCGGCTCAGAAAACCA